>NC_088407.1:62005174-62061514 GCF_034236695.1 Oncorhynchus nerka
CGAAACTGTCCCTGTTTGAAAATGATTCAATCTGAGAAGTCCTTAGGAATCTGAGCATGGTAGTTTAAAACGTTAGGATTCCTTTTCCACCCCAGAGAGAGTAGGCCTACCGATGCAGAAAAATGTAAGCTTTATCTGCTGGCTACTCTTCTTCTGTGGCTTAACCCAATGAGAGAAGGTCACAAGTGTTTCCCTAAAAGCTGTCTGGGTTTAAACATCTTCCATTGTACATAAAGTCAATAGTTTAATCAATTAATAGTGACAGAATTAGATTACTCTCAAGCAAAGTCTATTTTTTGTCTCCTCGGCTATGTAAGGTTGTAGTGCAACCTATGAATTTCAAATAAACAAAACAATGATTTATCCATATGCAGAGTCACGTCTTTCCCTGGGTATTTTACAGCTTGTTGGTAGCATGAAGCATCGCAGACCAAAGAGCTGTTATAGATCACCATATATAAATCAGATCTGTTTGATTTTCTTCAAAGTCTTAAAGACAATTTATGCTTGATCTGGAAAATGTGGTCGAATGTGCTGTAATGATGGTGTGACGCATCGTGGAGACTCCATGGTCACGCATAGGCCTAATTGATCGCACTGCTGCTTTGCTGTGCCCCTTTCAACTTTAGTAACATTGCAGAGGGCTCTGTATTTCTCCGCATTGACATGATTGGTTGATGGTAGGTGAGGGCGGGAGGCCATGTATAAACACAAACTCCTTGAAGCGCAAGTATGAATGCCATGACTTCTGCAGAGGCCATATCACCTTAAATTCTGCACGGCCACTGCAGGCATCAGATTGACCATGCAGCGCCTTTCAAGCTAACAAGGGGTAGGCCTGTGCATTGAGCCATTTTATTCAATAAAAAAAGGTAGGCCTATGGCATACATACATATGGCCTACTTTCAGAACCATGAGCTATCCATTTCTGATTAATTGTGACACAGCTGCTGTTTCAAATTTCAGAGCCACAATGCAAGTTACTCGAATCTGTCTTGTTGTGAGGTCAATAACTCTGATAAATACATGACCAAAAGTATGTGGAAACCTACTCGAACATCTCATTCTAAAATCATGGGCATTAATATGGAGTTGATTCCCACTAGATGTTGGAACATTGCTTCCATTCAGCCACAAAGGCATTAGTGAAGTCGGGCACTGATGTTCGGCGTTAAGGCCTGGTTTGCCGTCGTCGTTCCAATTCATCAAAAGGTGTTCAATTGGGTTGAGGTCAGGGCTCTGTACAGGCCAGTCAAGTTCTTCCACACTGATCTCGACAAACCATTTCTGTATGGACCTCGCTTTGTGCATGGGGGCACTGTCATGCTGAAACAGGAAAGGGCCTTACCCAAACTGTTGCCACAAAGTTGGAAGCACAGAATCGTCTAGAATGTAATCGTATGCTGTATCGTTAAGATTTCCATTCACTGGAACTCAGGGGCCTAGCCTAAACCACGAAAAACAGCCCCAGACCATTATTCTTCCTCCACCAAACTTTACAGTTGGCACTATGCATTTGGGCAGGTAGCGTTCTCCTAGCATCCACCAAACCCAGATTTATCTGTCGGACTGCCAGATGGTGAAACATAATTCATCACTCCAGAGAACATGTTTCCAATGCTCCAGAGTCCATGGCAGCAAGCTATACACCACCCCAGCCGACGCTTGGCATTGCGCATGGTGATCTTAGGCTTGTGTGCAGCTGTTCACTCATGGAAACCCATTTCATAAAGCTCCCGACAAACAGTTCTTGTGCTGACGTTGCTTCCAGAGGCAGTTTGGAACTGAGGGTTGCAACCGAGGACAAACCATGTTTATGTGCTACACGCCTCAGAACTTGGCGGTCCCGTTCTGTGAGCTTGTGTGGCCTTCGATTTCATGGCTGAGCCGTTGTTTCCAATATACAATAACAGCACTTACATTTCACCGGGGCAGCTTTAGCAGGGCAGAAATTGTAAGAACTGACTTGTAGGAAAGGTGGCTTCCTATGACGGTGCCACGTTGAAAGTCACTGAGCTCATCAGTAAGGCCATTCGACTGCCAAAGTTTGTCTATGGAGAGTGCATGGATGTGTACTTGATTTTATACACCCGTCAGCAACAGGTGTGGCTGACATAGCCGATTTCACTAAATTGAAGGGGTGTCCACATACTTGTGTAGTGCACATCAATTTCAATCCGTCCCTTATCGGGTTGAAATAAAATATCTGCTAAATGCTAACTCCCGTTTGTATAAGCTGGTAGCATAGCTAGCCATAAAGAAATTGTTGGTGGTAGTTGAAGACATTTTTTTAATGTAATGCAGTTGATTTGTGGTGGTGACATGAATGTGTATTGGGGTTGACATCCAAACAAACATTATCCTCAAATGTTTACCCCAACATTGTGTGAAATATACATATAAACAATAGCGTAAATGTACACTAATTTTGATGAGCGGCAATGAGGAGATTCTGAATCTTTCCCCCACAGGGGGAGACGTATGGGGCGTTGCCATTGCATTGGTCGAATTCCATTGATCTCTTTACTGCATCTACGACAAGCACACCATTGTTGTCATCTTATGCCACAGTTACACTGAACCATGAAAACTCCTTTAAACTATTTTACACTCATGCCTGATCAAGTTGCTCTATCATGCTTGTCCAAACGGTAACTAGATTTTTTGGCATTGGAAAAGAAGCAGAGTAGGGATTAGAATAATACGTAAGTAGCTTTCTGAAAATGTTGCCCTTGGGTAGGAAGAGAATATGGTGGCCTTCAGGAAGAATGTGACCCACGCTATCGCCCTGAAACACAACGCTCTGAGATGTTGAATGCTCATCCTGACAGCCCACTCCATGTTGAGACGCACCATGAAGTGACAGACAGACTGACAGCGTGAGTAACTAATTGAGACAGAAGGCGAGAAAAGATCCGCTCAGCTCTCTGGGTAAATTAGAAGGGAAATGGATGCCCCCTCCCCATATCCAATCACCCCCACGCTCCCCTCTCCCTGCTCAGGGCATCTCTATTAATGTTAATTAGCTAGGCAATGATTATTTTGAGAGTTAAACAAAGTTATTTCATGTAATCTGTTTCCTTTGAAATATCTTTCATTATGTCAGTAGCACTCTGTTTAAATTCCTATAGGACAACATTGTCTCCCAGAGAGAGGAAGGAGATGATGGAGGAATGACAGAGAGGGTGCAGAGAGAGAGAGAGAGAGAGAAAAGAAGACGTAACATAGTACATGTAAATCCGGGACAATTAGTATGTTACGTTTTGAATGGTATGTATTCATTTGTGGATATCCATTTTGTTTTGTTTGGTATGTTACGAATTACAATTTGTATGATATGTTACGAATTGCAATTCGTACAATATGTTCCGAATTTGCAAAACGTATGATATGTTATGAATTCCAATTTGTTGTGGCTAACGTTAGCTAGGTGGCTAACGCTAATGTTAGCTAGGTGGCTAACGCTAATGTTAGCTAGGTCTCCAGTTGACTATTCCAGACAGAAGAGCAGGGAGACCTGCTCTCCTATAAGGCTGTTACCACAATAATAGGAATTGGGCGTTAAACAGCCCATTGACCCTAGCTTATGGCAAGGGTTAACTAGAAAAACACTACTAAAACCCACTTCAGTCTTCATTCATTGGCCTACAGTACACTGTGCATATCAATCTATTCAGCCCAGTCTGTCTTTGGCCAGCTTTGTTTTTCTCCCACAATGCCTCTCTCTCCTTCATGGTTTGATGTCACACTAACAAAAGATGAGTATGGCAATTCATTTCATCCACAGCAGCAGCAACAGCATACATGCAACAATGACCTATCTCCCGCTGACAGACCCTTACTGTCTGGCCTCTGCTTCTCAAATACACATACCTTCTTGACTGGAAATATAGGGCAGGCAGGCAGTCGCACATAAACAACTGCCACCGTAGCAGGGATAGAATTGATTTTTGTCAGGTTCAGAAACGGACTCTCCTGTGTTATGGCCACTGGAGGCAATGTAGTACACACACAGTGACACAGACACTCCCAGTATGGTTTGCTGCCATTACTGGTCTAGATAATAGCCCACGAAATGTAACAGTGTTTTAGGTCTCTATAAATCAAGAACACCAATCAGTCCATTTAACCTTTTGTATCCTCCATGTCTCTGTACCTCACTCTCTTTCTTTCTTTCACGCTCTCTCTCTGTGGTTATCTGATGACCTCTCTCCCCCGGATGACACAGGAGGGGTAAAGCGATACAGGCGCTGACAGCTTTATCACTCTCATTACACTTTCTGCTCAGTTAATGATCACTTAGTACAATGTTAATTGTCAGAGTGGGTGTGGAAGAGCAAGGGTGGGCCAATTTATTTAATGGCATGGAAATAGAGGAACATACTGAAACTCAAGATGTATGTAAGAGGACTTAGCATTAAATTAATGTTTGGAAAGTGTTTATTTCTTGTTAAATTTCCTAAAAGGTAGGCAATTATTTGTCTTTTAAAAACACACTGTCTGCTCCTTATACAAGAATCACCACAATGGGATCCATTGCATACATTGAGAGACATTAATATATGTAAATCAATAGAGGAAACAGACTAGTAGACTCTCTCTACAGGGTAGACTGACCCAATGCCTTTTCAGTTTGAGTCATTTGTGTCACCTATGTAACCTTGTTCCTATAATGATCATAAGGAAGTAAAATAGACATGGATTTCCTCTGTGTGTGTATTTGGGGTACAATGTGTGCTTGTTACAATGTGTGCGCTTGTTACAATGTGAGCTTGCTTACCAGGAGTGGGACCCTTCCCCCAAGCAGTACCCCCCCTTGGTACTCGTCCTCTGGGGGGGTAGTGGTGATTTTGCGGGGATGAGGGTTGCAGGTCAGCGGTTCAAAGCCACTCCGTGCATTGTTGGGCAGTAGGGGATTAGGACTCTCCAGGCTGCAGAATTTGCCTTCTAATTAAAAGGGATAAAGAAGTAGAAAAGGGGCTCTACTGTAGAGAGAGAGAGTGTGGGGGAGGAGAGGAGAAATGGTGAACAGAGGGATAGAAGTTTGTATTGTCACCACTGATACTTGATCACAATACCAACCAACACTTACCAAGTTTTTGTTTCAAGCGCCTGCCTCTCAATTCAATTCAATCCAAGGGGCTTTATTGGCATGGGAAACATGTGTTAACATTGCCAAAGCAAGTGAGGTAGATAATATACAAAAGTGAAATAAACAATAACAATTAACAGTTAACATTACACATACAGAAGTTTCAAAACAATGCCTCTCTTTCTCTCTGATGGGGGACTCTGTATGTTTTTATTTAACCCCTCAACTCGTGTCTCGCCCTCCCTCTTTTCACCCCTCCTGTCAGCAAGCTGCTGTTTTGTCCAGCACTCCCTGGAACCCCACAAACAAGGACTGAGGTTTAAGCACGCAGAGCGGCCTGACTATTTTCCCCCTGAGCTCTGGGAGGCTAACGACGTGCCAGCCGAAAACAAGACCACCTCCCTTCCTCTCCATCCCTCTTCCTGCCTATCACCTTATTGACCAACTAGTATATTGAGGTGTAGTCTTAGCCAACCCCCTAAACCCCTATTCCTCCACCCTGTAAACTCCATCCCAAACAGTGCTGCTGGGTCTCATTATGGAGGTGGTGTTTGGTAGCTAACCCCCATCCCTACTCACTCACCTTTTAACTCCTGGGCAATCCCATCCCATTTGGAGTGTGTGACGAGCTCGATTCTCCATCAGCTCACTGATCAAGAGCCCCCCGGTAAAGCAGGCCTAGACCCAGAGATGAGCAGGTACAGATTTAGGGAGGGGGCATGTGGTGAAAGAATCTATGGTGAGCCAGGGAGAAGATAAAACGTCAGCCAAGCCTCCCCCTTGGGGAGGAGGGGATGGGGAGGCCGGAGGCACAGTGGTGGCTGAGCCATCTAGTCATCATAGCCGGACAAGCACATTCAACCGTGTCCTTTCCACCCTCCCATCTTATTCCAGACTCCTCTATTGCCCTCCACTGAAACCCATCAAAAGGCCTCTCTCGCCCCCTGCCCCCTTCCCTGGAAGAGTCTCTCCACTGGTGTCTTTTCTTCTCTAAGGAGCAGGGATGGGTCCAGGGCATCGCCGCCTTTCCAGGCATCTAAATTAATTTGTGTCTGGCAGCTTAACCTAACTTAACCGTGGCATAAAATAAAAATAAACGCCTGAAACTAGATCCCCTACATAATGGTCTTGACGAAGAAAAACTGTTGGGGGAGGTTCTCTTCTGCACTGTTCAACCAATCCAGTAAACGTGGAGGAGGAGTTAAGATGGAGTGTCATCTTAACGTAAGTCGCGTCAAAGACTCTCTTTCTGTTTCCCCTGAAAACAGGAGCATCCGGTTGTTGGGGATTCTGCAGAGGCTATGGCAGCTAGATAAGTAGCACAGGGCTATTTGATGAGAGTGTAGGTCAATGACATGCCTTGATCTATTGCTTTCTCTCTGTCGCTCCCTCTCTGTCTCACCTATAGTATATGCGAGGCCCATGCCAGCTTCATCTTCATTTGTGGGCACATCGAAACACTCAGGACAAAAACAAACCACTACACATGTCTGACTAGGTAGCTGTGGATTAATTGCTGTGACAGAGTGGAATACTGTGTGAGATTGGCCTACAGCCTTTGCAGAAAAAAATACACAAACAATATCAGCTGTGAGAAATATTAGGTAATGCTGCTAAACATGTACTTTTTTCACATAAAGCACCTGAACACTAAAAACTGAAATGTGAAGTACTCTTCACAGAAGAACAAAACGAGAGGAGAGACATTCCATTTCGCTCAAATCCTCTTTTCTAATTTTCTGTATCAATATTTTCAAAAAATATAAATTTCCTAATAATAAATAGGCTAAGGACATCTACAAAACAGCTTTACTTTACTATAGTGATAAATGGCTGTCAAAGAGAACTTAATGCAATTTGACATGCGATTGAAGTGGTGATCCAAAGGCAACAGACACAGTTCATGCCTAATTAGCACGACTAAATAATAAAGCAACTTACACTAATAATTATTGCATGTAGCCATTCTGCCAGCTGCACTCCCAATTAACCTTTCTCAACTGGCGAGTCACAATTTGAGTAAATCCTGTTATCAGCAAATATACCACATGGTCCACATACTCACCGGCTCCTAACACTAGTCAAGGGAAGCTAGGCAGTGTTGACAGTCGGGAGGAGAGAACAACATAACAAACAGCAGAGATCCACTTTCAGTAAACACCAGCCAAACACTTCTGTCTTCCCAATGGCTTAGAGGGGCGGGGATCAACTTTAGGTGGTAGCTGTGAATGTCATTGAACTACTTGTGTTTGCGCAGGCTTAGTATTGCTATGACAAGCTCTCTTTATATATACAGTGAATGCTCTGGAATGCATCAGGTCAACTCTACCCAAGGGGCTGCTTTTAGAAATGCTCCTCTCTGCACAACAGTTATGAAATTGAAAATAACCTAAAGCAAATCAAATATCCCAGCCTCAAGAGAGATGACAGAGGAGAGTGAGCAGCATGGAACAGATAGAGAGCGCCTCACAATGACATTGCATAGGTCTCATGGTCAAAGCCGATTTCAAACAAAGACCAGGAGGATTTCACACACTGATTTTGAACAAATGGACACTTATAGTAGAGTCTGTGACATTCTGTCAAGAGGGCCCAAAAAATAATACTGGGACATAGTGAAGGAATAAAAAAGATTCTGTATTCCTGTGAGTTGTTTTCCCCCCAAAAACTCTCCTTCATTCCAATTTGGCCGCCCTTGGCGCAATGCCCACTCACATTGTGTGGACTCACAAGGGTCTGCCACTGTTGCCATGGGGATGTGTGGTCCTGCGCTGGGCAGGCCCTGGAGGCAGAGTGGCCTGGTGGAGAGGTGGGGGTTATCATCACCAGCAGACTCTACTGGGCCCCATCCAAGGGCCTGGGCCCAGTAGGACAACAGGACGACAGGAGGAACAGGAAAGGGAGAAAGGAAAAGTGGATTCATGTCTTCTGCGGCATCCCCATCACTGGAAGAGCTCGGAGAGCCTCACTGAGGCTGGGACTCCACCGTGCAGGGCTCCAGCCTGTCCACTGGGGGCTGGCTGCCTGGCTGCCTGAGGCCTGGGCCAGACAGGGTGGGCTGGGATCGGGTGAATGGGGTTGGGAGAGGCAAGGCGAGCTGGACCATGGCCCAGAGCGGTGACTGCCTGTCTGTCCAGCGCTGGGCCACACCGCCACTCCTCCCTGGGCTCGTGCCCCTGCACTGGGATTTCAAAGGGATGTGACAGGGGAGACTGGCTTTCCCGCTCCACCCCAAAACCTATGACCCCCCCCCAACTACTTTCAGCCCCTGCTCCCTCCCCAACAGCCTTTCTGATCCCAGGCTCCCTCTCACACTGTGCCTTTCCCACCACTGCTGCCTCACATTTGGGAGGATAAGAGGGAGGTTGTGCTGCTACACTGAACCCATCTGCCCCATGTCTTACCATGCTGTGGACCATGATGCTGCAGCATGTCTCTCTGGGCACCTCCATGGCTTTGGCCAGTAGGTTAGCTAGGCTACACTGGGCCTTCTCGTGCCCCCTCCCTCTGCCGCATGTTGGCCTACACATTGACACTATTAATACCAAATGAACACACCGAAAACTAAATTGTACATACAAATGGGCACCGCCAGAAAAAAGTGTGGTCAGTTGTGAGGGATGGTGATCAATACAATGCAGATAAAGCGTGGTCCTATATGACTCAGTTGGTAGAGCATGGTGCTTGTAATGCCAGGATTGTGGGTTTGATTCCCGGGGCCATCCATATGTAAAATGTGTACACACATTACTGTAACATGACTAAGTTGCTTTGGATAAAAATGTCTGCTAAGTGGCATATCCCCAGGCATTTAGTGTGTTTGTTTAAAACAGACCATATTTAGTTTTGATTCCAGACCTGAGATGAATAAAGACTAATCTACGGTTCTCCGTTTGGGGGATTGCACCACCTCATCAGGCTACTGGCCCATCACTAGGTATCTTACAAGTGTAGAACCCAAGTGCATTTCAATTGGCCCTGCTCCTCTCCCTCTCCTCTTTCCCTCGCTCTCTCGGTTTCTCTCATCACTACCCGAATGGCATTTCTCTGGCAGTCTCTCCTGTGAAATTCCTTGTCTCCTTTTCTCGGCATTCCCACAGCCAGCTTCCCTGCCTGACCGGAGCAGTGGCGGTGGCTGCTATGGTGCTCCGCTCCCCCTGGGCCTGTCCCAGTCTGCAGCTCCAGCCCACACTGCATTCCACTAGCCACTATCCAGTCCCCTCAGCAACCAGGAGATGGAGAGGAGAGGAGAGGTGAGGAGAGGTGAGCCAGGAGGGAAGGAGAGCAGGATATATAACTGTTTCATTGATTCCGGTCAGGCATTGAAGAGGTCCTGTCTAGGAATGCAGGCATATAGGACAGGATAACTGTTTCTTTGATTCTTTCTTAACACTCACCTAAATATGTACTGTACATATCCTTAACTGTTGTGTTCCAGAGCAAATTCAAATGGAAGAAGAGAATTATACTAACTACTCAAAGGTGTGTCTAGCCTAGTGGTTAGAGCGTTGGACTAGTAACCGGAAGGTTGCAAGTTCAAACCCCTGAGCTGACAAGGTACAAATCTGTTGTTCTGCCCCTGAACAGGCAGTTCCTAGGCCGTCATTGAAAATAAGAATTGGTTCTTAACTGACTTGCCTAGTAAAATGTTTAAAAATAGCACTGTTCAGAAAACATGTGGTCTTTCTGCTCCAGCAGTCTGTATAAAATTATCTGTAGCATGTTCAATAAAACACAAAGCACCTTTGTGGTCTATCCATTTAATTTCAGCAACATTTCAAAAGAGCAAACAATGATGATACAACAACTGAACTGATGGCAGTCTCTTCTAGATCTTACAAAATGTGAGCAACAGTACTACTTTATTTGGACTTGGTAAGTTGAGAGAGGGAGATGAGCCTAACAGCTCAAGTAACATCAGGACAGGAGCCGGTTGTTCCCCCCTACCCTCCCTCCCAGGCTGGGCCACTTCTGTGTTTACACTCCTAATTATAGGGGAGGGGCTGATTGACGGGCCAGCCATCCCATCTCAGACAGGCCAGGGGCTTGGAACACCCCAAACACCCAACCAGCACTGTCTCTAAAATGTGACGGCAACAACATCCAACTATCATGGGGAGCCTTGACTGGCAAAACCTGAGGGCAGAAAGAGAGATATTAAAGACATGAGAGGAATTGGCAGTGTCAGGGCTAACGGGGGTACACTTGAGAAGTCGAAGCAGGGAGCTGGGGGCATCGCCAAAGTGTCAGTCAAAGCAGAGTGGGGTTTGGACAAGGTACAAACACTGACTGACTGACTGACATAAGAGCACTTCTCTCTCTCATTCTCCCCTAACAGTAGTGCCATACAATGTATTCATACAGGGTAGAGACCATGACAATAAATATTTCACTATCTTAAAACAATTATTATATTTGGGACACAAAGTGTGTGTGTGTGTGTGTGTGTGTGTGTGTGTGTGTGTGTGTGTGTGTGTGTGCGCGCGTGCGTGCGTGCGTGCGTGCGTGCGTGCGCATATATCTCACCTTCCTTTCCAGGGAGGAATAATTCACTTGGGGTTTAAATGCTCCGCTGCTGTTGGGAGACTTGAGCGAATACCTCAGGGAGCATGGTGGCTGACCCCCATTTCATATTCAGGTCAGAGAAACAAGACAGCACTGAGAGACTGTTAACATGGAAGAATCAATACTTAACTGGCTCTCCCTCCCAACGCCTGAGATCTCACCAATCCCTCCAACACTTACCTAGCCCCCAAGAGGCAAGACAAGAAACCATTTGATAGAAATCATAAATAGTCACAGTTGTACGAGTGCGCTGGGCCCATTTCTAAATGCATTATGGGGATTACACACAAAATCACACAATGTTACATTTTCAAATGTGTTAAGAATGCTTCCCAGAATCCAATTCAAATCCTGGGTTACCAAATAAGCCTGAACAAATCCTTCACATTGAGTTCTTACTCCTTTGAACTCTGTAACTGGGAGAGGTCCGGTCTGCAGGGCAGGTTTTACCACTCCAGGCACAGACAGAGACACCTCAGCAGAGAGAATGGGCTAGCCTAGCACTGGGCGAACGAGAGAGAGAGAGAGCGAGAATGTATGTATACCCAGGTCCACAGGATGTCTGGGAGCAGAGGAAGAGGCTGCTTGACAGTTCCATCAACATAGATATCTTTATTTCCACACTGCTGCTGGCTCATCGCTTGGTGAAAAACACAAACACTGACTTTAAATGCAAGGGACATGATTTAAATCAAATATATGTAATATCAACGATACATCTTGATATTACATACATTCATTTTAAAAATCATAATATTCATAAGTTACATTCAATGCTAATCTTGAGGCATTGCTGTTCTTTTTTATTATTATTTTTATTGGATATTTAAAAACAAAGTACATGTTCAAATTGATGCACATGATTAAGAATCGTTGAAGATAAACACCAAAAAGCCTACAACCTATTTCAATTGTGGTCCTCTTTCAAAATAGCTTTTGTCAAATATGGCATATGTGGCAAAATAAAAAAAAACAGAAGCTAAAATGGCAAGTCAATATAGTTACTTAGTCATATGAGAGCACAACAACATACACACACTATAGACAAAAGAAGGCTACTTGGACATCCATTAACCAGCATTTCACCTTCCTTTTTAAGCTACTCAGAGTAGGAATAGTTTTAACAGACCAGAGGCAGACTATTCCACTCAGAGGCTCCTGAATATAAAAAAGAACCTTTCCCTGCCAGGCTTCTACACACAACACGTTAGTTAGCTCTATTGTTGTGTTTGTATGAGTCTCTAAAATGGGGAAGGAAGTGAGACAAAATACCTAGGAGCTGCTTCATGAATGATCCTATGAACCCGACTAAGTCTGGTCTGTGTGACCCTTGACTTAGAGGGCAGCCAGTTGAGCTCCTGAAACTGTCTGGTACCAATATGAGTACTCTAGGTGGGCTCAGATTCAACTTGTTCTGGGCTATCCTGAGCTTGCTTTTTAGTAGATTATTAAGCCTTCAAACCAGGAGGTGCTAGCATCAAAAAGGACATTGGATGAGCACACTAGCACTTTCTTTGAATCTTTTTCCAACAGCTTAGACTACATAGCCAAGAATTTGGTCCTGGTGTAGCACATACTCCTCAGCCTGAAGATTCCCCACTTGCACCAACGAATAGCTAGCTTTTCGGTGTCGCCGACTGGTAAGACGCTTCAGGTCCTGGGTTCAAGCCTCGGTGTGAGCCGAATCAGGAGGAAGTGGCACTCGCGACACTAAGCAAGCAGCGTGATGTCCCTTACTCTAGCAGTGTAAAGCAGCGTGATGTCCTTTACACTAGCACATTACCTAGTACCTTAGTAGCCATACTCCTCCCCTGCCAGGTTGCCATCTAGTGTACATCCTAAGTAATGAACTGCTGTTCTGGCTGTGAGTACCTGTTCTGCTAGCTGTACCCTGATGTCTGAGGACTCGCTTAGTTTCATTTTGGACCCAAACAGAATTCCTTCTGTTTTGACGAGGTGCGGAGACAGCTTGTTGATGTTAGTGAGCTCTGCACTCAGTATACTCTCCAGAGTGGTTTGGTTTATGTGAAACACCAGGAGTGCAGAGTCATCTGCATAAAGACACGGGTGACATTGAGCAAGCATCCTTGATATCTTTAATGTACAGCAGGAATAACAGAAGCCCAAGCACACTTGCCTGTGGCACGCCACAGCTTATTTTACAGTGAGCTAATGAACATAAGCATCAGTCTGGCTTCATCTTGGGGGTGGTAGAGAGGTATTTTTATCTTTATATTATTTGTCCTTGTTGGATTTCCACGGGTCTTGACTTATTGATGGTCTGGAGGAGAGTGTAGTAAATGTAATCCATGTGTTTGTTGCAGAAGCCCTGTGCAAACACAAGACAAACAATTACAGCACTGATTAATAGGCATGCCATACTAACGACAGCAGCAAACACACGCTGAGCCGACACTCTATCCAGTTTTACGGAGGAAAATAATATTCTATAGGACTAATGCCCATACAGTCATTACTATTATAGTGCTACCATTGTATGATACTTTTATCAAATGATAACAGATTGCCAAGATAAGTAAATAGTGACTGAGAACACCAATGCTGATACACTTGGTGTTTTCAATTTCCTATTCAGCCCTGGAAATAAAATAGGTGTAGTTAACACTGAGCAGAAAATAAACATCTACAAACAACAGATGCAATTTTTCAAGAGCATCTCTTCCGGTTTTCTGCAAAGTGAGTTGGACTAAAAGGAAAGGAAAGGTCAGTTGTACAACTGAATGCCTTCAACTGAAATGTGTCTTCCGCGTTTAACCCAACCCGTCTGAATCAGCCATGTTATCACCATATCACTACCCATCTGTTCACACTCATTCAAGAGGCAAGACAATCTCTCTGTAGCAAAGACATCTAAAGCTCACACAGCAGATCCTGACTAAATGTGGTAGCTAGCATTTAGCTTCAACAACACTGTGTTATTCTACCGGTCTAGTATAGAGTATGATTATTATACCAGTGATACACACAGACCCATGGATTTCATTTACAATATGAATTATTTTAAAACAAGCACACTATATCACACAGGAAGGAGAGTGTACATCTCAGCATCTATCCCATTAGACTGAGAAAATGACAGTGAAAAGGCCTGCCCGCACTAATCCCAGGGGAGCACTTTGAATGTGTTTTGATGATCTCATAGGTCAGTGTGATATGTTACATTACACAAAGGGTTAGCCACTTTGCCTTAAGGGAATAGCAGATAAAACAAGGTTTCCATTGAAGCCCTGTGTAACACACCTTGACCAGAACACGTGTACAGATGTAGGATCTTAATTTGAGCCAGTTTGTTACCGCAGGAAAATAATTCTGCAGCAACAGGAAATGTGAATTATTATGCGGATTATAATAGATTTAATTCATATTTCGAAAGGGAAAATCAAGTCTGAAATTTCAATGTTGAAATTACAAACGTCAGAAGACTTTTTAAATGTCAAATACACTACAAGTTTTCCATTTCCTGCATTGCACGAACACTCTTTTGCAACAGGGTGATCCAATTAAAGATCCTACATCTGTACATCCATCAAACCTGCTGAGCTCATTACAATACAGCTTGTGATGATCCCTGTTCTTCTGCTCATCTCTCTCTCTCTCCCCCTCTCTCTCCCTTGCCCCACTATCTCTCCCTCCCTCTCTTTCCTCACAAAGTCACAGAGGGAGGGCTAGCTCCATCTACAGCTACACTAAATGTGCTCTCCACATTTTCTTTAACTTTGTGTTCTAGATTTTTGTTTGATTTACTCTTACTCAACATAAATTGTTGTAGGCCTAATCAAATCAATCATCTGGCATTTTTTACACCAACTACTGCTCAATAACATAACCATAATTCAAACAAATCATTCTTGCTTGAAAAACTCAGAATCTCCCATTCATATTTATATAAAGTGCACTGCACAAACTACCAGAAAAAGTTGTTCCATGTACAGTAACATGTTTCTGGGTCTACCAACATTCTGAATTAATGATATTTACAAATACATTTCCATTGTGTTGTTAGTCTTATACTATACCTGTGTTATTGTATTTGTATTATGCCCAGCATAACATATTTAAGATAATATAAGAACTCGCTCTTGAATACACAACTTATTCAGCATATACAACTAACCTTAGGGTTTAGTAGGTTCTCCTAAATGAAGCATCCTTGGATGAATGAAGGAGATTGCTGAAGAAAAGTTATTGTATTCGTTCTGTTTCATTATATGTTTATTAAATGTATTTCATAGAAGTAGAAAGCTTATATTATGCTATTTCATTTTTTTTATATAGAAAATGTATTGTATGCAGTTAATTCACATGTATAAATACTTCAATATACTAGACTATCGACGTCTTCTCTTGATCCTGAGATTGTCATTTTTTTATATGTGAACCAGATCGTATTGTTTTGGCGCAGAATAAATTCCCCGTACATTCCACTGAATCAGTCATGCGGGATTTTCAAACGAGGACGAAAGTGATGCTCGACATGACAAAACAGTGAAGTGCAGATAGCTGAATGTAGGCTACTTGTGTGTGTAGCCTATGTATGTATTTGTTTGTCTGTTTGTTCTATTCTTGTCTAAAAAAAGAAATGTGTGTAGGACTGTGCATCTGAGAGAGAGAGAGAGAGAGAGAGAGAGAGAGAGAGAGAGAGAGAGATGGAGCGAGAGAGAGCATGCACATCGGAAAATGTATAATCGTTTTTCATGAAAAGGATGTTGCATTTGTGTAAATTTAACACGGTGTAAATGTATATATTTTAAAGTTGCTTCATGATGGTGATGATTGGCATAGATGCACATGCATGTGAGAAGGCTAAGGGGTTTCAATAATTGGTTAAACAAGATTGAGGTTACAATGTTAAGTGGTAGGCCTAAATCATAGCGCGAAAAGATGAAACGAGAAAGAAGAATTGGTATAGGTAGAGTTTGATTCATACATCCAAATTGTGTTAAATGTGGGATTTGAATCCCGCAACTCTTAACCCAGAGGGTTCACTTACCAGAGGCACAGATAAAAGACATCGTCGTCGCCAATTAGCCGTGAGTCAGTGGGAGCGCTGATTGCCAGAGGCGTTAACTCGTTTTCGCTTTAACGTCGTCCTCCTTTTAAGATAGAAAGTCCCTGAGGAGGGCTGGTGTTTAGAATTTTATAAATAATGTAACAATTTAAACGGCGAGGGGCAAGCGAGATCCAACAGATAACGATATTACGCACAATTATTTCCCACACAGCACTGTAAAGTATTAGGCTATCAGGCTATTAAACACACACAGGTAAACAATCTGTGCGTTATTTGATAGCTATGGCTAGAGATAGCTCGTGCTACCTATATGATCAGGCTATTATTTTAGTATATGTGAGCTAATAATTCTCTATGTAGCTTAATAAACGAAATGGCATACAGTAAATTAGGCCTCAAAATCTGTATAGATTTCAATATAGCCTATTGTTTTTTTAAAGCTGGTAAATGTAGTTTGTTTTAGCAATATATGTTGTCATGATCTCTGTGTGATATGGCTTAATGCAACTTGCTTCAGAAAGATCCTTTGAATTTAAGGAGAGGCAGGTACAAAAGAGAGACGGACCACTTTGAAAGCATACTTTCATAAATGGGTAGACGGATAAACAAATAGCCTATATTGTTTTTTTTAAGTTGCCATACCCAAAAGCACTCCGGGCCAGTCACAAATCAGTAATGTTAACACATGAAAAGTTCTAATTGGCTTCAAAAACATAGTGAAAAAAATAAATAAATAAATACAGATACAGTACGCCTATAAACAGTAGTAAACCTCACACCTTGTCATGCGCCATCCCTCATGGACAGAGAGCGGCTGTAGACTGAAGAAATCCCGGTCATAAATTAGATCACACGTTGAAAACTTTGCTCCAGTTGAGATGCAGATATGATGAGTCCGGAACTGAAGTTTGGTAGAAAACAAATCTAGAGGGCGTGATCCACTACGATTTCCGTTCATCAAAGTCTGTCAAAAGAAATGACATTGATTTTTGCATTAGTCGATATGTTTTAGCTTTTCAAAGCGTAAACATCGGTCTAACGATGAAATACTGCACTTTTGACATAGCCTAGGCTATCTAAAAAAGACTCCCAGAGAGGCAACTGACGATTCATAAAACTCACGGGTCTGTCTCTGTTGATAAATCTAAATCAATATTCAAATCTGTTTGAAGTGAGCGGGTATGCCAGTGTGAGTGTGTGTTTGTTGTCTGTGGTGTGTGTGTGTGTGTGTGTGTGTGTGTGTGTGTTGTCTATGTGTGTGTGTTCCTCAAAGCTTTTAAGATGATACATTTACCAAGCCGTGACAAAACCCTCGGCATATTGTTTTTGTGTGTATACAGGTTTAACATTCAGGTGACGTAGGCTATTAGTTGTGGCTTGAGTCAATATCAATGGCGGAAATCAGTTACAATTTCTGTTCTATTAACTATTCAACTAAAGCCCCTATTCAACTATAATAATAATAATATACATGAAGATAACTTATGTGAGCTATGGACAAAATACATGTTTTTTTGTAGAGGGATTCCATAACGCAATTCAACCTATTATTATTTACACATATCACAAATTGTTGTGAACCGATCATTCAAAATGTAAGCCATAGGAAATACATTTTGGGGAAAAAATGACGTTTTCATTATTCACATTAATTTAAAAGAACTATACCTTTGAGAGAGAAAAACAGTCTGCCTTGATTTTCTCCTGAAGTGCATGTGGTCCACTGAGTTCTCCAGTCATGTCAAGGTTGCTGTAAAAATGCATTCACTAATTTAAGTCGGATATCACCCAACTCCTGCAGGGATGGTCTTCTCTCTGATGTGTTCCAACCACGACATCATGTGTTAACATGGCTGGATATTTAAATCTATTCATTTTTTTAAAAAATTAATAAGCCAACAGGAATTATTATGACATCTGGCAATAATATATGAGGCCCAAATTGTTGGTTAGTCTGCCTCGTCTTCCTTATCCTGGCTGAATTTTGGTATATCAACTTGATCGAAGCGGGCGCTCTGTGGATGGGAGCATAGTTCTAAGGAAATAAGACTCCCCAAATCCCCCCTTGCTACGCAATGGAATGTGAGAGAACCGTGTTTTAGCCTCCACTTGGAGCGCTTGCTTTTCGCTAGGACGGTTTTTGTCATGGCCCCAGAATTGTCATGGATTCGTGGGGAGGGCTCCATGTTGTTATTAGTTCTTGTTATTAGTCATCATTCGGGAGATGAACAGGCTGTGGAAATTGCTTTTACCTTGCCCACTGATCTGGAACCATTTATGAATCGTGGGAGTAGTTTCCTTTTTACCATGATTGGGAACATTTTACATCAAAATTGTTATATGTGCTAGACAGACGTCAATAATGTATATTCACGAAATGGTTAAATGTCTTCTGTCCACTAACCACTCAAATGAGTCGTGATGCAGGTAAACAACTGTTCCTATTCCTTTGCTAAGATTCCCAGCCCTGTGAGTTTGAGGTTTTATTACTAATTTACTGTCAGCTCGGGGATGAGAATGTTGTCAGTCGCCCCCTCGCTGCCATTGGCTGAGGAGTTTGCGTCAAAAAGTAGCTGGCGACATTTGCTTCTCAGCAAATTTCCCCGGGAGAGAGGCAGACCCCCATCTCCGAGTGCTCCAGACGTTCTCATTGGCCAGACCTTTCTACAAATCCAACTCAGCAACTTCACTCAGAACAGACTAACAAATTATAACCGTATGTATTTTACCAACATAAACGCGTTTGCACTCTACCATACATTGGTGCAAGTGTTAAAGATTAAAGTTTTGTCGGTCTTTTTATTCTAATATATCCAAAGCGACAGTTACTTTTGATTGGTTATCTTATAGGATTTCGAAATTATAGAGAGAGATATTTGATTCAAGGAAACGATTGGACAAAGAACTATCTTCTCCGGCCACAATCCTGAGTAAGTTGCTATGTATTGTTATTATGATTATTATGATTATTATTAGTAGTAGTAGAGGTTATCATTATTATAGGTATAGAGTCGTAATTATAGGACAAAATGATGAATAGGCTACCTATTAGCCTATATGCTATACAGGCGACATCCCACAGGAAACATCCCGCAGAAAAAAATTGCCTATAACAATAAAATAAATAAAAGTGTGTATTAGGCCGTATTAGGTTACTGTTTTGTATAGCATATTTACGGTCATATTTATCCAGGAGAAAGAGCGAAACGTCCTGACACATGGTAATCGACTAACTAAACTCATTATCCCACTGAACACTCCGGTGACTATTGTGTATGGATCTTCAATGTGAAGCCTAAAAAAACAGTTTTAAGACACAGTTTCTGTTCTACGTGCCAATGAATTTGATAGTTTTTAAACTCAGTGCTAGTTTGTAGCTACATTTAAATCCAAGTTAGGCCAGTAATTTGAGCCGTAATGTTCTTCAAAATGAATATTATCTTATAAAAAATGGAATAGCTAATGTTTGTTCGACACTTCAGATGACTTTGTTCAATCTGCATTCCAGTTAACTCTCTCAGTTTGTGTGAAAATGCATGGAGACAAAGGGCGATAATTGATAAGGCGTGTAGTGAAGCCTCTCTCTGCCTGTAGGTACAACAACTCCCTCCCCGCTCAGTCCTCCATGGAACAACCAGGCGGGACAAGGCACGCGGGAGGATCGTGGCAATTCTCTCAAATATAGGCTGCATTGCAGAAATGTTGCACTTTTTTTTTATACAGAACTGTTTTCGTTGGTTTATGCTATATTAGTCGTGGCAAACAGCTTCAAAACAAATTGCACACATTTGCTTAAAAAAATGTTTTGTTTGAAATCAGAAGTCAGAAATCAAAAAGTCAAATTCCCATTCCAACACTTTAATATCAATTGAGTAGACTAAAAACAACAATATCTGCTAATTTAATAGTCAATATATTCTTTAAAAATATAGCCTAGAGGCTAGGCTAAAATGTAGCATATATACGCCTGTAAATTGATTTGTTTCCATTAGCCATATGGCTAACTACAACGAAAAACGTGTTATGAATTGTTCTATCATGATTCTGCATGCCATATGGATATTACATAAAATAGAGGAACCAATGTATTTTTGTTAACACTTATTTTCGTCAATTTGCAGAATTATTATGACCGAATGCTGTGCAGATTTGAGGATAGCGTCCTGTAATTAGGGTGCGCGTGCCACCCGGATTATCTAATTAATTAATCAACAAAAAAATGTATCAGAATGAATTATTGGACAGGGTCATTATTATTGAACGGTTGTGCAACTGCTATACGATGTCTGTTTTAAGAGTGACAGATTGAGTGGAGGTAAAACAACAACGTTGGATGGATATTCAAAAATTACAACTCAGATGGAATAATCAAGAGACACAGAGGGGATAAGGGTGTGGGTCACCACACATTGAATTTAAGACAGTTTTCCAGGTAGAAATATTCCAATATCATTGAATTGTTCAATCTTTATGAAGATACTCTGACTTGCCTGACTTACCTGACTTGCCTAGTCAAATAAAGGTAAAATAAAATAAATAAAAATACTCCTGGAAATATATTAACCTAATTTAAAATCTGAAATATATTTGTAAAGTCATTGACGTGGAAAGTGGCATACTATCGAATACATTAAAGTAGGTCGAATTATGCTCTCATTTGTAAACTCAAAAACGGATTTTTTTCCTGTGTAATATTATTTGGAGATTTCATTGATTCGTCACCAATGACATAGCATGAATAAAGCATGCATTTAGCAATAAATTACATTATTTATGCCTATTAAAAGGACCTATGCCTATAATCCAGGCCCTGCGTGAATCATCTTTGTCTAAAGAGTTGACTTTATAACAGTTTGACTGGCAGGGCTGATGTGTCCTCCAGCCCAGTACTAAGGTTTTTTTAATGGGTTTTAGTACCTTTAAATGAGTCAAGAGGCGTTTTGACAGTGGTAGATAGGGGGAGTTAGCCTATAACTTGGAATGGGGTTGTCTGTTTGGTTAACTCAAGTCCCCTAAGCATATGGCCTCGTTATCAAAACATTTCGATTGCCTTCTGAACGTTATTCAACCTTGGAAATCTAATTACAGAGAGCAATTAATTAGGATGGAAATGGTGAAGAACCTATTGGGCACAGTCGAGTTCCCTTCAAGTTTTAAGTTGTTAGCTGAAGTAGACTTCTGTTTTCACACTTTAATGACACCCTATTCACATTTACAGCGATTACTGGTGCGGACAAAACCAAGAGGCAGAGTGAAAAGCTTAGGTTAGTGAAATACCTAAATGTACAAAATGGTCCCGATAAATTCACTGCATTGTTAGCTACTTTTCGCCAAGGGGGTTTTTGTTATCTGTCGGGTCTACGGTGTCTTTGTCTCGGCCCCCATCAATTCCCTTATATTTGACACAATTAGTTGGGTTCTATGTAAATTGTGGTCCTAGCTGATTCCCAGTGTGTGTGCATTTGAGCGACTGTGTTTTTTTCTTTGAGAGAACTTGTTGCAATTATAGGATGTTGCTTTTTTGGCCGGGGGGGTTGGGGGGAGGGGGGGGGGCAACGTTTGTCAAGATGAACCAAGCTCAAGGGGACAGCTGGGGGTCTGGGACTGTTTTAAGAACACAGTGCGGCTGGATAATATTGTTTCCCAAGTGATCACAGCGCTGAGCCCATCAAATGCTATTTAAACCGAATGCAACTTGCTTTACTAAATGTCTTATCTTATTGTGATTTCTGGAACAGACATCCAGCGGCAAAATCGAGACAGTGAGAAAAAGAACAGATAAACAACCAAGGACATCTACGGGCCTTACCCAATTTTCAACATTTTCTCCAACTTTACCCCCAGTCCAACATTAGCATGATGTCGTATCTGAAGCAACCACCTTACACAGTCAACGGACTGAGCTTAACGACATCCGGAATGGACCTTCTGCATCCATCCGTAGGCTATCCAGGTGGGTTTCAGAACTTTTTACGCGTGCGCATGGATGCTTTAATAATTTATGTCAACTCTTCATTTGATTAAATATTCCAATTAGGATCAAATCACGTAGGCCTATAGCCTGCTAAAGCTTTAATGCATCTAATTACAAAAACATGCCAATGGATTCTTGCTAATAATGCGTAATTATATTGCTGCAATGAGGGAAGACGTCAACTAACTGTTGCATTCTGTAGTACTGACTTTAAAAATCTTCTTTCATTAAATGTTTGTAACGTGTCATTGGCCCTGAATTCGTCTTAGCTCTGGATAGCAAATACATGTGAAATAACGTTTTTATAAGTTACATTTAAAATGGAATACAATTCATTCCCAGTTGTCTCAATAACCCTGCTTTATATTCTGTTAAATTTTTAATTCTACCCACATGAAATTAAGTTATGCATCTGTTTATTTTCAACAGCGACACCCCGCAAGCAGAGACGAGAAAGGACGACTTTCACACGCGCCCAACTTGACATTTTGGAGGCACTGTTCGGCAAAACTCGCTATCCTGATATATTCATGCGCGAGGAAGTAGCACTAAAAATCAACCTACCAGAGTCTCGTGTACAGGTGAATGTTGACCAACGCAAAACATTCTCTATCTATATACCCCTGTGACCGTCATTGAAAATAAGAATTTGTTCTTAACTGACTTGCCTAGTTAAATAAAGGTTAAAAATAATAATAATAAATATCCTCTGTTTGTGGCAACTCAAACGAGGAGACAGATAGTCATAACAAATATTGGCATAGCATTCATAAAGAGAACCTTTGAAAAACTTAATGGATTAATCAGTCTACTTTTTTTTAAAGTTAAGTGTTGACCAGTGCTTTTCAACTTCAGTATAATAATGCATATCCAAAGTCTATGGTCAACACAACACATATTTTCAGCATTATTTGGTTTACACGTGCATAAAGAACTGTTTGGTTTATGCGTCAAATGCCTATTTTCGTCACATTTTGGAAACTGTATATAATAGATGGCCTGCCTTAAACTGTTTGGGTGGTTAACTGTGTTTGCTATTTTGTCTTTTATTAGGTTTGGTTTAAGAACCGAAGGGCAAAGTGTCGCCAGCAGCAACAGCAGCAGCAGAACGGGGGCCAGAACAAGGTGCGACCAGCCAAAAAGAAGAGTTCTCCAGCCAGGGAAGCGAGCTCTGAAAGCGGGGCGAGTGGCCAGTTCACACCGCCCTCAAGTACTTCAGTCCCGACCATCTCAACCAGCACCGCACCGGTATCTATCTGGAGTCCAGCCTCTATCTCTCCGATGGCTGACCCTCTCTCTACCTCCTCTTCCTGCATGCAAAGATCATACCCAATGACCTACACACAGGCCTCGGGATACAGCCAAGGCTATGGCGGATCAACGTCATACTTCGGCGGAATGGACTGTGGTTCTTACCTTACTCCCATGCATCACCAGCTGTCTGGCCCCGGGACGACACTCAGTCCTATGAGCACCAACGCTGTCACAAGCCATCTGAGCCAGTCCCCTGCGTCCCTCTCCACTCAGAGCTACGGAGCCTCGGGGCTAGGCTTCAACTCCACGGCGGACTGCTTGGATTATAAGGACCAAGCGGCATCCTGGAAACTGAACTTCAATGCAGATTGCTTGGATTATAAAGATCAGACTTCATCTTGGAAATTCCAAGTCCTGTGAAAAAAACAATGTGTAAACTATTCAAACAAAGACAATGATAAATCAAACATATAGCTCTGACATCCTTCAATAAGATATATGCTTAAAATACTGAATATTCGTGTCGTCGGTAAGGAACTGCGAGAGAGAGGGGGCTATGGGTGGCGCCTCGCGTTGTTGGCATGATGTTTGGCCCCAGCCTGTAGAGGAGAATTTAGAATTTATTTTAGCTTTGGCTAAGAGACTTTATTTTCATTAACCTCACAGGTTATAGCCCTCTCACATGTATGTCTGTCAGTGTGTGCCTCTATGCTTACAACACCTGTTGGTTAATTTAAGGAAAACTCGGAGGTGACCCTTAGTAATTTATGGTACATCACAGCCAGGGAACAAATCCTTATCCCAGAACAACATTGCTAGAGGAGCGGATCTTTTGGTTAAGAGCTTTGGATGGACAGGCTTCGTTTAAGCCTTATAACTTGCAGACCTATTGGTAGAGAGACTGATCAGGATGGTGTGTGGACTGCGCGCACCCGAGGCGACATGGATGCACTACTTTATTTAACAAAAAGTCTTTATAAGGAATCAATATGTAGTTTCTAAGAGACAATCAGTGTGTGTCTTATATAAATGGTACATATGTGTTTTTTTTAATCTGTGCTAGCCTTCGAAACTGTGATCTGTTGTATTGTATGCAATTTGTGAGCTCCCTCGCATCAGCGATGACTCTCTGCTGTGATTTTAATAGATTTGTAACTTTTTGATCAACAAAAAAATAATGGATAATGAGAAAATAATTATTATTGCAAGAGACAACCTGACTGTCCAAACCCATGGTAGAACATCTGAGGTGATACTGGAAAAGAAGCTCTAGATTTGCGCGTTGTTCTCCGTTGATCACACGCTGATTGTGGATATAACATGGCTCCAAAGATGGTGTGACCCCACCGCTGAACAGACATGAATAAAGGTCCTGTGATCTGACCCCCCTCCCCCCATTTATCAATTAACTTAATATGGATTCACTATTGACTGTGTGTGAGTGTGTGTGTGTGTGTGTTGATTATCATATTTATGTATTTTACAAGGTCATCCTTGGACCAATATGGATTAAACGTTGTGTAAGTAGGTCTTATATGTACTGTATGTCCCCTCACCTTGAATCAGGGGCGGAATGGGACCAAAAATCTGCCCTGGCATTTCTAACAGGAGGACACTCCCATTTTCTTTGCCCCCATTATTAGCCTGATAATGATCATTTTGCTGATAATGATCCTCATAGGAGTCATAATTCAATTTATTGGAATAATAGAGAAAGAACACCTGTCTCGTGTGTTTTAAGGATATGTTTATTGCAAAACTAACAGGACTTCAGCAATTCAAGCAAAAAGTCTAACAAAATCTTGGTAGGCAAGATAAATGCCAGTAGTCTAGGCCTATGCAATGTTATCTCCTCAGAATAAGATATTTCCTAAATAAATTAATGAACATATAAAAGACTCACTTAAGAACAGCAATAACAACCTCGATCATATTAATATTCAAACGACATAGAAAAAACCCTGTTGACTAGTTGTGATTACCTTTTGACAGCAAGAGGGCGGGCTGTTTTATCATTCCCAGAGAGATTTTTCCGCTACTTCAGGTTTTAGGAGGTGTGTTAATTAGGTCTGTAATTACCATCTTAGTAAGCAATCATTAGCCACACTTGGCCGTTCAATATCCTCCAATCCGCCTCAAACGGTAAACAGGCAGCCTGCTGTCTACAATGACCATTGCTATAATAAAGAAAACATACTGTGTAAACCTAGCTGTGTTTCAATCATAATAGTTCATGGATAAATAATACCAGAGTTGGCCTATTTCAAGCCATAAAATGGTTGTTGCTTTTTTTCTTTTCTTTGTCAAGCCCAGTGAATACAAAACGTGGATTTGATTTATTCACGTTGAATCCAAAATAAATAGGATACGATGACAGTGAACAGCTCTGCGTCGTGCTAAATGACTTAAATGTAATGTAAATGTGTAATTGCGCTATTACAAAATAAGAGTTTATCATTTCAGAATCAGCCAGGGTAGGCTATAGCACATTTTAATTAGCCTGTGTTTCTTTGTTCGTTTCCGGTCCCTCGTTTTAGATAGTCTCAGCGACAGGAATGTGCTTCTTGGGAAAATTGTGTTAATCCTGGCCTCAAAGAGAAGCTAATCCCAATATTTTACTAGCGGGTTTCTTTAGGCACAGGGCAACCGCGGTTTAATTCAAGCACCACTGCATGCTTCTACCCAACTCTGCATTCCATAGGCTGGCCTACTGCACCAGTTCGTTTTAAGCAGCCTCTCTACAAACAAACTTTGATTGAGTTTTTTGTTCAACACATGGATTGACTCGATCTCCAAAAAAAATAATGAGGTTATAGCTATTCAAATTCATGCAACTTGGTAATACTATGGACATATTTTTAAGAAACTCTAATTGCATATTGCTAAACTGAAGCTGCCCATATTCAGCAAACTGGAATTGTTAAAATCAATTAAAAGGGAACAAAAGACGTCTAATTAGTTAAGTTAATCAAAGATATTGAAGCACAGCTCTCTGCAAAAGTTCCACTATGACGTGTAATTGCACAAAGTTTCAAGCTTCCATTCATAGTTGTTTTTGGACCAAATCCGATTTTGTTAGGGGGTGCAATGTTTATAAGAACAATTGGCACCCCGGAGTCATCTGAAGCCAATGGATAACTTCTACAAAGCTAAATCTGGAGAAGGCAAAGAAAGGCGGAGGGAAAGGGGGTTTAACGTCGGCTCTGGGTTCTTTCGGAAAGTCTGACTCTAGGCATGCAACGTTATTGTGAGTTAACTGAGAGGCAAAGTCAGAAAAGCAATCGAATCTTTAATGCCTCTGCGGTAATTGTTAGAAGTCGAACATTCAATTAGCATCCTTGACATTGCAAACAATCCTTCTTTCATTCGAGTCCTCACACACTAATTAAAACCCGGGCTTGAAATAATCGAACCATTAAAAAGAATAAAGATTTAGATGTTATTCCTTTGCAGAAAAGGGTAGGCAAATGAACACTGCGTGTGTGTAATATGAATTATAATAATGATCAGCTAAAATAGATAGACAGTTTAGATGTAGGTAAAAAGTTCAGTCGTATTAACATACTAAAGGCCTACTTGAGTGCAAGTACAAAACTGTACAACAAATTACAGACATACTGTATGCAACAATTAACAATGAAACAATAATAAAATTAACATTTAAACAATAGCTTCAATTATCTGTTGCATGCTTATTCATGAGCTGGCGTCTCCTCGTGCTGTGTCAACAACAACTGGCCTCTGCCCTGCAGACTGTACAATGTGTTTCCATAGTGTTTGGAATTGAAGGTCACTTGCAGGAAGAACAAATGTAGATATCAACTGACAACTTTTGGTATGCTATAAGTATTTGATTTGAGCGTTTGACATAAATGATCAGTGTTCTTAATGGGAAATCCTAACGATAAACGCGTTAGTTAATATTAATATGCATTTGTGCATAAAGAGATTAGCTCATAAATTCGATTTACTTGCGGGAATTAAGCATCCCTAGCGCACAGAGCCATTCACACCACATTCATGAGGGATTCTAATGGTAATATATTTTTAAAATCAACTAACTAACAATAAAATCACTTTGCAATTAGACCAAACTGATAATGATGAGAGCGTTAACATCAGGTAAATAGCTAAATATCTTCTATCAATGCTTATATTCAACAAATATTTTTAGATGTCCAATGGCCTGCTAAATAACTGTCAGACAGTGTAGCACAGTGGGGTTGGCACATTCATCTGAGGAGCAAGTCTACGCGGGCAACTTGACGTAGGCCTACAACTTCACACACGCACAAAATGGCAACCACTATTTATAACAATAACAACAATAGACCTAACCAGAATAATAATAGTAACGCTACAAATAATACCAATAATAATACCAAGAAGTCGAGTCATCATAACCATCACAATAGTCACCAAACTGTCGCCTATAAGGGCCCTGTGTTTAGCGCAATCATGTAACATGCCTGGATTTGAACCTTTATTTAAAGATTTTTATTCAAACTGTCCACTTTTCATTTATGTCAGATGGTCCAGCATCATCCTTAGACAATTTGCTTTCAGTTTTGGTGTAATTCTCATTTCTGGATAAGGCTTAAAATTAAGGATAAAATCTTGCTATGTCACGATTGTGCAAAACCCCCATTGCTTTTGTATTATTAAAATACATTGGTAACTAGCTATCCATATGCGTTCCTCCATATGAAGTTACTTATTTGCCTTCCTGATGTGTTTAATCATCGAGATCAAACGAAGACGCAGGAGAAATCATTCATCGTGTCATGATCTCTTTTGCAGCTTCCTCGAGCCGGACTAAACAATGCACTCATTTTTACGTTTTAAATGTAACCTTTATTTAACTAAGCAAGTCAGTTAAGAACACATTCTTATTTACAATCACGGCCTACTAATAAGCAGGCCTGATTGATAAGTGCAGTGACATTCTGAGGGACACAATAGGCTCACTGAGGGTTATACCTTTTGAATGTGATGTTGTTTTAAGAGTGCACAAATCGCTATGAGATTAGACATCAGGCACGCATATCCGTCTTGAAGACCCAATTCCTGCAGTCAGTCTCCGAGTTTTAATCAAGCGCAAACGTCGCTGAAGAGCATGTGGGACCGACAGACGCGGCATTTATCCCTCCTAGCTTTTGTCAGTGTTAAAACAATAGGCTACACTTAAAGCACTCCTTGTCCTGCCCAGCAATGCACCGCAACACCACGGTCGTGACGACCCACTCCAAGCCCTCACTGGAGACGCCACGATGCAACGCATACCCAGATTAATAGCCCAGAGTTACGGATCATGATCTGTGATTATAGGCTACATAGGCCTACGAGGTCATCATCGACAGACGCTTCAACAGAGAAACAGGTGATGCGCACCGCTTACTAGACAGGATGAACTATCATATTAGTGTCCACATTCTGATTGTGGCCACATTTCTAGTCAGGTGTAGACGATTACAAGATATTTTGATCAGATCTTATAAGTGTAAATGGGTAAGATCAGGATGAAGGACGCATGTCAGTGTATGGTAGGACTATACACCGGGCTACAGATTAGCCTATAGCCTTTAGGTAGTTGATAGTTTGTGCGAAGTCAAGTCAACTGTTATTAATTTATAACGATTTAGGAATTACTTTACACGTAGGCCCGTGACAACCACGTCCTCTATTTTGTTGATGATGACTGATAATCCTAGTCTTATATTCTTTTGGTAAATTATTTGCATATATCAAACGGTATATTTCACTGATTTAGGCAATACTAGGTCTACGGTCTGGAAAGTGGGTGTATAGGGTAATGTGTGCATCATGAGAATTCATACCCTGTCACTAATTCGAAAAGGTTGGCGACCACCAGTTTAAAACCATCCTGCAAAAATAGTTTGCAAAAGCCTCTATCGTTATCAGTCCCAAAAGCCTCTATCGTTATCAGTCCCAAAAGCCTCTATCGTTAACAGTCCCAAAAGCCTCTATCGTTATCAGTCCCAAAAACCTCTATCGTTAACAGTCCCAAAAGCTGAATTTGTTACCCCATTTCCTTTGTCATTTCCTGCAGTCTCGGGTGACGATACAAATCCTCTATGGCTCTGGAAATATATTGTTGTGAAATACTGTAGCCTACATGTAAACAAAACAAAACTCATTATTGACTTTGAACAATGAAAAACTGGCAAACTATCCGTAGGCTACACATGCTGCTCTCTCAAATGACTGATTTAGAAAAGATTTGTGCAGATTTCGACTTAAGCCATCATTTAGAGATCTACCTTTTGGCAAATGTTTAATGACTCCGGGTAAACGTGGAAAATGATAAATGGTGTTAGGGAGAGTCATTGATTACTGTTACAGTTTTTTCCATCACAAAATGCAGTTGCGACCGACTGGTTTGCTTGTGCACAATGAATAACATTGAGCTATAATACAACAACTACTACAGTACAATAATAAATCATAATAAATAACAATTATAATAATAATAATTATTATATCAAACATTAATCCAGCACTATCCCTTTGCTTCTGCATATTCAGGCTCGGCACACATATAGGCCTATATTTTCTGCAGTACTTATTTAAGTTTAATCTTGTCAAATATTCAATTAAAATCGTTTTGTACCCATAATAACAGATTCATATATTTTCAAAATGAAGTGTAAAGGGATTGGAGTAAGCACACTAAAAAGCATGTGATTTTAATTTCTTCCAACTGCTCACACAAATCCTTGGATTGACAGAGATCTGAAACTAATAACAGTACCAACAGTGACTAGTTGGAGGTCTGATAAACTAGAAGACCACACACTTTTCCACATACTGTAGCATATTGCTCAAGCTCGGTTAAAAGCTACAATCAAAATGTTTGACTAAGCAAAACATGTTTTTGACTTGCTTATTTGCTTGATTATCCCAACATGTAACATGCATCAACAATCTGATATTCTTTTAATTATCGAAATAGTTTCAGTTCTGAAAAGTGCATAGGCCTTCTAACGAACTCATAGCCTATTCGATCCAGGTCAAAAAGTGCAAAATAATAATTGCTATCTACTAAACTTCAAAACGGATAATATTTCTACAGCCTCGGTTACATGTACGGGATTACAAAAAAAAACCGGTAACTGTAAACATTACTTTACCAGATTTTTGTTGTTTTTGTAATCAGATTACAGATACTTTTGAAAAACTAGATGATTACTTCGAGGATTCATTTTAAAGTCAGAAAAGATGTTTGCGACAAAAAAATTCGTTGACACTTCTCTGTTATGTCAATGACATTCAAATCAGCATTGAAAAAAGGTGGAAGTTTAAGTTTGTTCCACCTGAGCGAGTCTGACCACAAATTAGAGCCCACTATGATGGCACACCAAATGTGTTTGATGGATTGAGGGAAAAGAGCAGGAAAGGCTTTTGTAAAATACAGTCCAAGCTATGTCTTCCAATGGTGCGACTGCTGTCGGCATCCAAAGATTATCCCATTTGAATAAATGCTTGAAGGTAAGGATGACAGCAGTGGTGTAGTCTACGGCGACACGGATATCACGTATTATTGATATCTACATAGCGCATTGATGTGAATCACACTGCTGCTCTCTCATTTAGCTATTTGCCCCTTACGGATTGTGGTAGTTGTGGATGGATGTTCACAAATCTAAATGTGCATTTGATCCCAATAATGGTGGAATCCAAGAAGTTTAAACGGACTGTTTTTGAAATCAGTGGACAGCCAGTGGAAAAATGCAGGCTTCCAACAGCTGCATAGTGCGGATCAAAGCCCATGGAATAAAAGTGGGGCTTTTATTGCTCAATCTAATTCATGCTGATAAAAAATATTAATCCATAGGCCTAATGGACACGTGCTCAAACTTTGATAGACTTAAGTCAACCTGTAGTTGCTACAGTTGAAATCTGAAGTTTACATACATACATAATATCAACTTTTATTTTTTTCATCACATTCCCAGTGGGTCAGAAGTTTACATACACTCAATTAGTATTTGTTACCATTGCCTTAAAAAATGGTTTAACTTGGGTCAAACGTTTCGAGTAGCCCTTCCACAAGCTTCCCACAATAAGTTGGGTGAATTTTGGCCCATTCCTCCTGACAGTGCTGGTGTAACTGAGTCAGGTTTGTAGGCCTCCTTGCTCACACACGCTTTTTCAGTTCTGCCCACAAATGTTCTATAGGATTGAGGTCAGGGCTTTGTGATGGCCACTCCAATACATTGACTTTGTTGTCCTTAAGCCCTTTGCCACAACTTTGGAAGTATGCTTGGGGTCATTGTCCATTTGGAAGACCCATTTGCGACCAAGCTTTAACTTCCTGAATTGATGTATTGAGATGTTGCTTCAGTATCCACATAATTTTTCTGCCTCATGATGCCATCTATTTTGTGAAGTGTATCAGTCCCTCCTGCAACAAAGCACCCCCACAATATGATGCAGCCACCCCCGTGCTTCACCGTTGGGATGGTGTTTTTCAGCTTGCAATCCTCCCCCTTTCCCTCCAAACATAACAATGGTCATTATGGCTAAAAAGTTCTATTTTTGTTTCATCAGACCAGAGGACATTTCTTCAAATAGTACGATCTTTGTCCCCATGTGCAGTTGCAAACCGTAGTCTGTTTCAAATATTTTTATTAAACACACACAAGAATGGTGTATAGGTATACAAGACAGGTATACAATTCTTATCTAAACATAAAAGAGCATACAGGAACAACAAGACCCAGAGTTCTGGGTGCAGAACAAATAATACAAAACATGACATACAAAACAAGGACACGTAGAAAGAAAGAGGGAAGATGTCGCCCCTATCCCCCCCCTCCCAACTGCTCGGGTGGCAGGGCCAGCACATGCTGCCCAAAGGTAGATTGAAATATTACAATTGAGAGTGCGTTAAAAATTCCACACCAATAACCATGCAAGCTAGAGCATAGGGCAAAGCAGTGGAGTAGTGTACCCTGCGTAGCCTGACATTTATCACATGTAGGGGATGTGTCAGGAAATATCCTATGCAGTTTAGTTTTGGAATAGTGTAATCTGTGTAATACCTTGAATTGTATGAGACGATGTCTGGAATTAATGGAGCATGTGTGGATATACTCCAAGCTCTCTTCCCAGTCTGCCACCGAGATGTCAGTCCCTAGTTCTTCCTCCCATTTAGCCTTGATGGAATCTGTAGAAGGTGTGCTAACAGATTGAAAAGCATCATATAGACGCGATATCAGTTTATCTGAGGTGGGGCATATTTTTATGCATCCGTCAAACATGGAAGGTTTAGCATTCCCAAATGTTGGGAGGTGTTTTCTAACGTAGTCTCTAATTTGTAGGTATCTGAAAAAAGATGATAAGTTTCCCTCAGCAACTCAAAGGAAGCAAAGGTCCCTTCTATGTATAAATCCCCTATGGTACTTATCCCCAACTCTCCCCATCGCTCAAAGGTGTTATCAAGGTTAGAAGGGGCAAAGGAGGGATTCCTGGCGACAGGGAGCATGAATGACATTGATCTAAGCTCAAAGTGGACTTTAATTTGCTTCCAGATTCGGACTGTGCTATGTATAATAGGATTGTTACAATAAAGTGACATCTCCAGATTGACAGGCGACAAAATCACAGCGCCAATAGAGAAGGGGTGACACTCCTCACGCTCCATAGTAAGCTAGCTGGATGCAGGAAGTACGTCATCCAACAGAAACGTAACAACGCGGAGGTTAGCGGCCCAATAGTAAAATATAACATTTTGGAGAGAGAATCCTCCTTCCATCTTGGATTTACAGAGGTGTTTTTTACCTATCCTTTGTGTTTTATAATCCCAGATGAAAGGATTGATAATTGAGTCCAGTTGTTTATGAAAGGATTTAGGTATGAATACTGGGATGTTCTGATATAGGTAGAGCAGTTGTGGGAGGAAGACCATTTTAATGGCATTAATTCTTCCGAGCAGAGAAATTGGGAGAGTTCTCCAAAATAGTATGTTTGCTTTGAGTTTTTGTATCAGAGGGGAAATTCTCTTTAAATAGTAAGGAGTATTGTTTGGTAACTACAATTCCTAGGTAGGTACATTTTTCTGAAGATAACTTAAATGGGAGATGTTCTAGCCAGGAGGTATTTTGCGACCGTATGGGCATTAATTCACTCTTGTTCCAATTTATTCTGTATCCTGAGAAGGTACCAAACAAATTGATTACATCAAGAATAGCTGGGATACTAGCCTGGGGTTCTGTTACATAGAGGAGGATGTCATCTGCATATAGGGAGATCTTATTTAGAGTATCTTTAGTATTATAGCCGTGTATTGCTGCATGAGATCTAATCGTCTGAGCGAGCGGTTCGATAATTAGGGCGAAGAGCATAGGCGACAGCGCACAACCCTGCCTTGTCCCCCTGTTGAGGTTAACCTCTTCAGTCGACCCTCTACTTTTTTGAACATTCTGTTAAAAATCGTGCAACATTTCAGCGCCCTGCTACTCATGCCAGGAATATAGTATATGCATTTGCTTAGTCTGTGTGGATAGAAAACACTCAGACATTTAAAAAACTGGTTAAATCACTGCTGTGGCTTTACCAGAACGGCATTTACATCGAAAAGCACAGGAAAAACTGATCACTGAAAATGGGGAAAATATATCCATGCGCTACTTGAACCCATTGATAAACGTGAACCACAATTAATTGACTGAGGTTGCAGTACCTACAGCTTCCACAGGGTGTCTAGAGTCTTGTCATTTCCCTTCGAGTTTTTTCTTGGTCAAACACATACAGGACACCGTATCTAATCCGGTCTAGGACCGGATATTTTCGTTGAGTTTCTAGCCGGACATTTTTCCAGACGGACAGCTAATAATCTTTACATCGCCTCCTGATGAATTTTATCGCTTATTAACGTTTACTAATACCTAAAGTTGCATTACAAACGTATTTCAAAGTGTTTTGTGAAAGTTTATCGTCGACTTTTTGAATTAAAAAAAAATGACGTTACGTTTTGAAACAATGTTTTTTTCGTTTATCACACAGTCTACATATAACGATATCTAGGCTTTATATGGACCGATTTAATCGAAATAAAGACCCAAATAGTGTTTATGGGACATCTAGGAGTGCCAACAAAGAAGATGGTGAAAGGTAATGAATGTTTTCTATTTTATTGTGCGGTTTGTGTAACGCCGAAATGCTAATTATTTTGTTTACGTCCCCTGTGGGTCTTTTGGGGTGTTGCATGCTATCAGATAATAGCTTCTCATGCTTTTGCCGAAAAGCATTTTAAAAATCTGACTTGTTGCCTGGATTCACAACGAGTGTAGCTTTAATTCGATACCCTGCATGTGTATTTTAATGAACTTTTGAGTTTTAACTAATACTATTAGCATTTAGCGTAGCGCATTTGCATTTCCAGAGCTCTAGTTGGGACGCAAGCGTCCCGGGTAGAAGCAACAAGTTAAATCGGGGCGACAATGATTGGTTAGTGAGTATTCTGGCACAGGGGTTCCTATATAAAAGCTGGATCCAATTTATGAACCTATCTCCAATGTTAAATTTCTGTAGGACCTTGAATAGATAGGGCCACTCAACTTGGTCAAAGGCCTTTTCGGCGTCAAGAGATATGACGGCAAGGTCCACGTTGGGTAACCTCTGAGAATACATGATATTGAAGAGGCGCCTGAGATTGAAGAATGAGTTTCTGTTAGGGATAAAGCCGGTCTGATCCGAATGGACCAATTTGCCAATTAAAGTGCTAAGCCTGTTAGCCAGAGTTTTTGCTAGAATCTTTTGGTCTGTATTAAGGAGAGATATTGGTCTGTATGACCCTACCTCTTCTGGATCTTTACCCTTCTTATGTATATATAACTGTAATGAACGCTTCGTCCAAAGTAGAAGGGAGAGCTCCATCCTCATTGGCCTGAACCAACATTTTGTGCAGGTAGGGAGAGAGCATGTTGCTGAATGTTTTATAGAATTCACCAGGGTATCCATCTGGGCCCGGGGTCTTGCCACTCTTTAGAGATTTAATTGTTTCTCGAATTTCATCAAGAGATATTTCCTTATTCAGGAAGTTAGAATCTTCCTGGTTCAGGGCAGGAAGATTACAGTCCTCCAAAAATGTTTGCATAATTAAGGGGTTAGGATCCACTTTAGATGTATATAGAGTCTCATAAAACTGCCGGAATCTGTCATTGATGTCTTTGGGGGAAGAGAGTAATTCCCCAGATGTAGATTTAACCCTGTGAATCATTCGGTCACTCACATGTTTTCGAAGTTGTCTGGCGAGTAATTTGTGTGGTTTGTCACCAAACTCAAAATATTTTTGCTTGGCATAGAGAAAAGATTTAGCAATTTTAGCTGAGAGAATCTGATTATATTCAAATTTTAAAGAGGTAATTTTTTTATGTTTCTCCCTATCCAGTAAGTGAATTTGTCCCTCCAGTTCTTCCAGTTTTCCTCTGTTTTGCCTACTCCTGGCAGCCTGAAAGGAGATGATTCAGCCTCTCAGATAAGCCTTCAGTGTTTCCCACAATAATGCTGGGGAGGTCTCTGTGTTGTCGTTGGTATCAAAGAAAAATGTAATTTGGTCTTTAAGATATTCACAGAATGTTGGTTCTGTGAGGAGCTGAGGATTCAACCTCCAGACCCTCTCGTTTGGTACAATGTCACCCAATCTCAGGGAGAAGGTGAGTGGACTGTGGTCCGAGATTATAATATCATGATACCTCACATTACAGGTATAGGGGAGTAGTCTAGCATCCAACAAAAAGTAGTCAATTCGAGTGTAAACCTTGTGAACATGAGAGTAAAAGGAGTATTCCCTACCCGTAGGGTTAGCGATCCTCCATATATCAAATAAGTTTGAATTATTTATGTAGGTATTCAAGAATTTGCTTGAATAGGAGGTAGGGGTTCGCCGGGTAGAGGATCTATCCAAATATTGGTCTAGCACACAGTTAAGGTCCCCTCCAATGACCAGGTTAGTATGGGAGATATCTGGAATCAGGGCAAGGACTCTTTTGAAAAAAGAAGGGTTGTCAATGTTTGGCCCATAGATATTTAGTAGAGTTACTGAGGTAGAGTGGATTTCTCCTATTGCGATCACATACCGACCCTCTTTATCCGCAATAGTGGTTTTATGTAGAAATGGAATTCCTTTCCCTACCAGAATCGCTGTGCCTCTCGTTTTGGCAGAGAAGTTAGAGTGATACACTTGCCCCACCCACCTACACTTAAGTCTGCTATGAGAGTTATTCTTCAGATGAGTTTCTTGCAAAAATATAATATCAGACGAGAGTGATTTCAAGTGGGCTAGGACCTTGCCCCTCTTAATTGGTTCGTTTAAACCCTTGACATTCCAGGAAGTGAATGTAAGCCCCGCCCTCCTCTCGTTTGTAGTTCCTATGGTGGCCTGCATACCATGTAACTTGATAAAAAGGTAAGAAAGCGCACCAAACCATCACGATCAGCATATGTAGCACCTACACCCGAGCAGTATCCAACCCACACCTCCCCCCCTGCAAGCACCTTTACTTCCCACCCTGTTCCTCTAATTTCCCCAACACTTACCCCCCTCATCAACCCACATTTAACAGGCATGTACAAACAGGAGAGAAAAAAAAGGAAAAATAAAAATAATAAACACATTGTCTGGCCGATGCCAAAAAAGCACGGCGCGACCTTGAACAAGAGGTAAAACAAAAATAAAATCCCAACTATACGTTCACCTCTCACTATCCTAGAACTTCTACTAACATATGAACTGAGGAGGCTCCCGCGAGTTAAGTGTTCAGTTAGCATCTAATAAATCTAAACCGAATAAGTTGCAACTTAAACATATTGCGCATTTAAGCGTCATCCTGGGTCAATCCCAGAGATAAGCAAGATATAGCTTCAAGATTATATTGCTAAGCACTGCCGGTCAAAAAATAAACCATCCGCAACCGACATAGTCAGCCGTACCTTTACATACTGTGGGTCAGGAGATCGGAACAAGGAATTGTTAAATTAAACGTTCCCCCCATAAAAAATATATGTTTAATAAAAAAAAAGAATAAAAAAAAAAGATATATATATATATACACACACATACATACACACATATACATACATGCATACATACACACACACACACATACACACACACACACACATACACACACATACACATATATATACATACACATACATACATATATACATATATAAACATACACACATGCATACACACATACACATACACATACACACACGTATACATACATATACATGTATGTATACATATCCACACAAAGAAATCATATATAAAAATATATATTTAAAGAATATGTATATACATCCATATGCACATATACACATACCAACATTCATACCCCAGAATAACAATCTACACTGATTTAAAATATACACATACATAATACTAAAATGCTAAGAGAAAATAGTAATAAAGTACAAATAGTAATTATATGTACGCACACCAACACGGACATAAGCACTGCAGAGGGCTGGTGGGACTCTAGTCGGGAGAGAGGCCCACGGCCAAAACATCAACCTGAACGGCACAAAACATCAACCTGCTAACCAGGTGTCTGCCCCCTCCCAAACATCACCCCCAGTCCCCTGCAAGCAATATATAAATGGTATGGTAGTAAGAATAATGTAAAGATTGTAAAATAAATAACGAAACAAAACAAAAGTGGGGGAATATAAGTATATCCGTCCGAAGGTGTCAGTGATCAAACCTGGAAGTAAAAAATATGCATCGCTCTGAGCACAGCCGGGATGAAAGTGAATTTAACGTTAAATGAGAGCTCTGACCGCCATTCATTGATCTACTCAGCGTCTTACATGTTCGGTAGCCCTTGTTGAGCCCGTTTAATACGTTTTCACCCAATATGGTATAGTATGGATTCGAGTCCATGAGCAGACCCTAACACGCAATAACAAGGCACTCTAACCTGTATGGGGGATTGGTGTATATCCCCGGATAAACTTCTCTGCGTCCAAAACCGAGGAGAGACAAATCTTCTCACCGGAAGGCGGGGTAATTCTTAGTCTTGCAGGGAAGAGCAAGGCTGGGCGAAGATGGAGTTTGTAGAGTTTGGTCATGACATCTCTGTAGTCGGCGTGATGCTTTGCCACATCGGGCGCATAATCCTCATATACACGGAATGGATGCCCTTTATGTGACAGGTTGCCCTCATTCGAGCTTCACGCAGGATAAGATCCTTGGTCTTGAAACTGCGACAACAGATGATTACTGGGCGAGGACGTTGGCCCGGTCCAGGCACTGGGACAAGGGAGCGATGTGCGCGGTCCAGCTGGGGATCCGAATCCAAAACATCCGATCCCATTGCATCCTTCAATAGCTTGGCGAAGAAGTCGGTGGGGCGAGAGCCCGCCTCTACTCCCTCTGCCAGACCAACAACGCGAAGGTTATTACGTCTGGATCGGCCCTGGAGGTCCACCACTTTCACAGAAAGCCTCTGCACAGTATCCTGCAATGACGTGCATAGCTTCTCTAACTCGTCGATCCTACCAGCGTTGAATTCAGAAGCTTTCTCAAGGTCCACAATACACTGGCCATGCGAAGCGACCGTTCGAATTATGCTCTCAATTTTAGTGTCCAGTTCAGCAATAGTGGCCTTAAGATCCTCAGCTATAGCAACACGTAGCTCCCCCAAAGCCCGGGTAAGTTCTGTAAGTGTCACGTTGTTGCATGTGCCTCCCGCCATGTCTGTCTCGTTGTTTAGTGGGGAGTAGGCCTCCGTTGTGGATTTATTGTCCTTTGGTCGCTTATTACTCGGCATTTTCATATAAAAAGTTACAATCTTGTATTAGAAAAAAACATTTGTTGTAAAAAGTGCCATAAAGTAGGTTAAATTAGATTATTTCGCAAAAAAGTTGCAGGATCCTCTCACGCACAGCCGTTCACTCCAACATACTAGCTCCGCCCACCATAGTCTGTTTTTTTTTATGGCGGTTTTGGAGCAGTGGCTTCTTCCTTGCTGAGTGGCCTTTCAGCTTATGTCGATATCGGACTCGTTTTACTGTAGATATAGATACTTTTGTACCTGTTTCCTCCAGCATCTTCACAATGTCCTTTGCTGTTGTTCGGCGATTGATTTGCACTTTCCGCACCAAAGTACATTCATCTCTAGGAGACAGAACACGTCTCCTCCCTGAGTGGTATGACGGCTGCGTGGTCCCATGGTGTTTATACTTGCGTGCTATTGTTTGTACAGATGCACATGGTACCTTCAGGCGTTTGGAAATTGCTTCCAAGGATGAATCAGACTTGTGGAGGTTTACACTTTTTTTTCTTGACTGTTTTCTTTGATTTTCCCATGATGTCAAGCAAGAGGGTTGAGTTTGAAGGTAGGCCTTGAAATACATCCACAGGTACACCCCCAATTGACTCAAATGATGTCAATTAGCCTATCAGAAGCTTCTAAAGCCATGATATAATTTCCTGGAATTTTACAAGCTGTTTACAGGCAGTCAACTTAGTGTATGTAAACGTCTGACCCACTGGAATTGTGATACAGTGAATTCTAAGTGAAATAATCTGTCTGTAAACCATTGTTGGAAAAATTACTTGTGTCATGCACAAAGTAGATGTCCTAACCGACTTGCCAAAACTATAGTTTGCCAACAAGAAATTTGTGGAGAAGTTGACTCCAATCTAAGTGTATGTAAACTTCCGACTTCAACTGTACATCCATTTTTGGACTTATATATATTGAATTAACCTTCCTTTAATTAGGCAAGTCCGTTAAGAAAGGTCCTAAACGATATCTTAACCGCCATCGATAAGAAACATTACTGTGCAGCCGTATTCATTGATCTGGCCAAGGCTTTCGACTCTGTCAATCACCACTTCCTCATCGGCAGACTCGACAGCCTTGGTTTCTCAAATACTTGCCACGCCTGGTTCACCAACTATTTCTCTGATAGAGTTCAGTGTGTCAAATCGGAGGGTCTGCTGTCCGGTCCTCTGGCAGTCTCTATGGGGGTGCCACAGGGTTCAATTCTTGGACCGACTCTCTTCTCTGTATACATCAATGAGGTCGCTCTTGCTGCTGGTGAGTCTCTGATCCACCTCTACGCAGACAACACCATTCTGTATACTTCTGGCCCTTCTTTGGACACTTAACAACCCTGCAGGCAAGCTTCAATGCCATACAACTCTCATTCCGTGGCCTCCAATTGCTCTTAAATACAAGTAAAACTAAATGCATGCTCTTCAACCGATCACTGCCTGCACCTGCCCGCCTGTCCAACATCACTACTCTGGACGGCTCTGACTTAGAATACGTGGACAACTACAAATACCTAGGTGTCTGGTTAGACTGTAAACTCTCCTTCCAGACCCACATCAAACATCTCCAATCCAAAGTTAAATCTAGAATTGGCTTCCTATTTCGCAACAAAGCATCCTTCACTCATGCTGCCAAACATACCCTTGTAAAACTGACCATCCTACCAATCCTCGACTTCGGTGATGTCATTTACAAAATAGCCTCCAATACACTACTCAACAAATTGGATGCAGTCTATCACAGTGCAATCCGTGTTGTCACCAAAGCCCCATATACTACCCACCATTGCGACCTGTACACTCGTTGGCTGGCCCTCGCTTCATACTCGTCGCCAAACCCACTGGCTCCATGTCATCTACAAGACCCTGCTAGGTAAAGTCCCCCCTTATCGCAGCTCGCTGGTCACCATAGCATCACCCACCTGTAGCACGCGCTCCAGCAGGTATATCTCTCTGGTCACCCCCAAAACCAATTCTTTCTTTGGCCGCCTCTCCTTCCAGTTCTCTGCTGCCAATGACTGGAACAAACTACAAAAATCTCTGAAACTGGAAACACTTATCTCCCTAACTAGCTTTAAGCACCAACTGTCAGAGCAGCTCACAGATTACTGCACCTGTACATAGCCCACCTATAATTTAGCCCAAACAACTACCTCATTCCCTACTGTATTTATTTTATTGATTTTGCTCCTTTGCACCCCATTATTTTTATTTCTACTTTGCACATTCTTCCACTGCAAATCTACCATTCCAGCGTTTTACTTGCTATATTGGATTTACTTTGCCACCATGGCCTTTTTTTGCCTTTACCTCCTTTATCTCACCTCATTTGCTCACATCGTATATAGACTTGTTTATACTGTATTATTGACTGTATGTTTGTTTTACTCCATGTGTAACTCTGTGTCGTTGTGTGTGTCAAACTGCTTTGCTTTATCTTGGCCAGGTTGCAATTGTAAATGAGAACTTGTTCTCAACTTGCCTACCTGGTTAAATAAAGGTGAAATAAAAAAATTAAAAAGAACAAATTATTATTTACAATGACGGCCTACCCCGGCCAAACCCTCCTCTAACCCAAACGATGCTGGGCAATTGTGCACCGCACTATAAGACTCCCAATTAGGACCGCTGTGCCACTCGGGAGCCCAACAGTACCAGTCAAAAGTTTGGATACACCTACTCATTCAAAGTTTTTTAACTATTTTTTTTTTTGACTATTTACTACATTGTAGAATCATGTAGTAACCAAAAAAAGTGATAAAACAAATCAAAATATATTTATATTTGAGATTCTTCAAAGTAGCCACCCCTGCCTTGATGACAGCTTGCACACTCTTGGTATTCTCTCAACCAGCTTCACCTGGAATGCCTTTCCAACAGTCTTGAAGGAGTTCCCACATTTGCTGAGCACTTGTTGGCTGCTTTTCATTCACTCTGCGGTCCAACTCATCCCAAACCATCTCAATTGGGTTGAGGTCGGGGGATTGTGGAGGCCAGGTCATCTGATGCAGCACTCCATCACTCTCCTTCTTGGTCAAATAGCCCTTACACAGCCTGGAGGTGAGTTGGGTCATTGTCCTGTTGAAAAACAAATGATAGTGGGACTAAGCGCAAACCAGATGGAATGGCGTATCGCTGCAGAATACTGTGGTAGCCATGCTGGTTAAGTGTGCCTTGAATTCTAAATAGATCACAGACAGTGTCACTAGAAAAGCACCCCCACACCATCACATCTCCTCCTCCATGCTTCACGGTGGGAACCACACATGTGGAGATCATCTGTTCACCTATTCTGCATCTCACAAAGACACGGCGGTTGGAACCAAAAATCTCAAATTTGGACTCATCAGAGCAAAGGACAGATTTCCACCAGTCTAATGTCCATTGCTCCTGTTTCTTTGCCCAAGCAAGCCTCTTCTTATTATTGGTGTCTTTTAGTAGTGGTTTCTTTGCAGCAATTCGACCATGGAAGCCTGATTCACACAGTCTCCTCTGAACAGTTGATGTTGAGATGTGTCTGTTACTTGAACTCTGTGAAGCATTTATTTGGACTGCAATGTGTGAGGATGGTAACTCTAAGGATCTTGTCCTCTGCAGCAGAGGTAACTCTGGGTCTTCCTTTCCTGTGGCGGACCTCATGAGTGCGCTTGATGGTTTTTGCGACTGCACTTGAAGAAAAGTTCAAAGTTCTTGAAATTTTCCGCATTGACTGACCTTCATGTCTCAAAGTAATGATGGACTGTCGTTTCTCTTTGCTTATTTGAGCTGTTCTTGCCATAATATGGACTTTTATCAAATAGGGCTATGTTCTGTATACCACCCCTACCTTGTCACAACAAAACTGATTGGCTCAAACGCAATAAGAAGGAAAGAACAAGCAAATTAACTTTTAACAAGGCACACCTGTTAATTTAAATGCATTCCAGGTGACTACCTCATGATGCTTTTTGAGAGAATGCAAAGAGTGTGCAAAGGCAAAGGGTGTCTACTTTGAAGAATCTCAAATATAAAATATATTTAGATTTTGTTTAACACTTTTTGAGTTACTACATGATTCCATATGTGTTATTTCATAGTTTTGATGCCTTCACTCTTATTCTACAATGTAGAAAATAATAAAAATAAAGGAAAACTCTTGAATGAGTAGTGTTGTCCATACGTAGGACTGGTACTGTAAGTTTGGACACACCATTCAATGGTTTTATGGGTTGGTTATGTATGCTTCTTCTAACCCATCGCTTCCTACTACATATAATAATACGATTAAATGACATATTTACATTAAAAACCAAAGTCTATCAGAATGACTCTCCAAAACACTCTCACCCAAAGCACGTTGGAGTGAGCTATAGCTACTTCTCTCTCCCACACTATCCCACTGAGACACCTCATTATGGCAATTAGGCAGGTGCACGTGATGAGGCCTCTGATCATTTACAACTTTTGAAAGAACTCTCGCCAACTCTTTCTGGGATCCTGATTGGCACAGCGGTTTAAGGCACTGTTCGAACCCAGGCTGTATCACAATCAACCGTGATCGGGAGACCCATAGGGCGGCGCACAATTGGTCCTGCGTCGTTCGGGTTAGGGGAGGGTTTGGCCGGGGTAGGTCGTCATCGTAATAATAATTTGTTCTTAACGGACTTGCCTAATTAAATAAAGGTCAAATAAAATAAATAAAAAGCTCTTAATCTCCCACGAACAAGATACTATTGTGTGAAAGTGTACTCGGAAACAAAAATGTATTAGTTGAAACCAACAGATTAGAGTTTAGAGACTCCCCTAGACGGACAGCTGCTACATGTTGGGAGGTTGTAAAACACCCCCCCCCGACACACATAACTATTGCTCCTTCTTATTTCAGTAAGTGATATATACACATCAATTAACTGTTGCGAGTTGTCATCCAGACATAATATAAGCCTTTTGAAGTCATGGCACTCATCTATAGGCCTACAACCAACATGCTTTGAATATCTGGCATGGGAAGCAAACGCAGAACTTTCTTCACTGAAGTTTTAGAATCACTTCAGGGTTTAGAGACACTGCCTTTCTGGTCCTCAATACATCCACTTTTTCACTCAAATCAAAGCTTTTTCACATATTCTTTGCCTCAAGATGAAAATCTGAAACACTCCTGAGAGGTTATGTTATCAATTTGGGCACATGATAAGGGAAAGGAAAGGAATTGCTGTCCTCCAAGCCTCTCTCTCTTTTATTCAACTCTCTAGTTCTGTACTTGAAAGATTAGATTGGATTAGACATGCACAGAGGGTGCAGTGAAATTCTTATGCTCCGAGCTCCAACAGTGCAGCTAAAAAAAGAGAAATGAATGAGACTATAATAAAACCAAAAAAATATATATACACATTTACAATTGTAGAAATGATAAATGTCCATTGGGGTGTGGGGGCAGAGTAAATGTTCGCTGTTGGCCAGTCTGACAGTTTTAGCCATGATACTCCTATATTCCCCGCATCTGAGCAATAATACCTCCTCAAAAGGTTCAGACGGCATCTAATTGTTAGGAGAAAAGGTGACTGAGCCCTCACAGGACCACCTCATTATCTTGATATAAAGGCAGGAGATATCTAATCCCTCATTCAAGATTGCATTGTGTTCCTCGCGGTGTAGGGGGTAAATTACCCGAAGCACTGTTCCAAGGCCAGTTTCACTGTTTACTTCTCAATTGTTGAGAATAGGGTTGGATTAAGGAGGCTGAATCTCGAACAGTGCGTTTTTGTAACCAGTGCCTTGATCCCCCTCTACCACAGTGACTGGGGTAATCTGACATTTGACCTTCATGTCCCTGTGGGATATAGGGGGACACCGCTGCACAAAATGTGTTTTTTGGAATTAAAAAAAATATGAAATGTACATAGTGCTACATGTCATTTAGGCTATGTAAAGCATATTAGTCACATGTAGAAGTGTAAGCGCAGTGGGACCAAGGAAACTGGAGGAAACACAGAGAGACCAACTACATCAAGGTTGTCCCTCACATCCCTCCCTTCAGACCCTGTCCCCACCTCCGAGGGACCTTGACTAATTTAATTACATTTTTATATTATTATTTTACTATGCAGGGTCAAGGGAAGATGCTACAGCTGTCATAATACTGTCAGCTGTCACCCAGGCAGGCCCACTGCTGCTGAGCTAAAAGAGGATTAGACAGAATGAGGAGAGCCCAGTCTGCATGCGCTGCTCCACTCTGCTCTGCTCCCAATCATCTTACTGCTCTGCCCTCCTCTCCTCTTACCCTCCTTGACCCATCCAACACTACTACTGGAACCAGACCCCATCTCCTGCTGAGCCTGCCTACTGTACTGCCCACACCACAGCAGACCATAACCAGCCACTGGCATAATGCTTGCAGAGGCTCAGCCAGGTCTAGTTATGGTAGGCTAAACCAGGCCTAGTTATGTTTGACTAAACCAGGCCTAGTTATGTTTGACTAAACCAGGCCTAGTTATGTTTGACTAAACCAGGCCTAGATATTCATATAACTAACTGATGGACATATTGTTGATAAAGGCACCTACAAAAATATGACTATATATATGGATTTTATTACACAGAAAGAACACAATCAATAAGTAATAGGTCAAATAAAAATGTAATAATCATTCAAAAAGCTGAGTCCCATTCCACTTCATAAATGAATATGTACTCATCAGCTCATCAAGCTCCTGCCATATTTGGCTTTTGTTTTCTCAATTAGTTCTCCATTCTAGTCGACCCTATTCCCATTATATAAATATGCCAGTGTTTTGGCTTGGAAGTGTAGCCAACAAACACATTGACATGTCGTGCATAGTATCTGTCTCATGTTGGAGGGGTGATGTTCTCTGGGTCTAGTATGGCAGGCCACTGAGCCCAGACAAGACAACAGGGCATTTCTTACTGAAGGCCAAGCATTTAATATGGCTTAGGGGTAGGGGTCTGATCCAAGTGAAATCTTACTTATAAAGCCTATTTGAATTTTTCCCAATGTCTTCTATCCCTCTGATGTCTACCTCTTCTAATCCCCCTTACCCCCTCCACTTTTTTGTCCCTGGTTTGCCTCCCTCTCTCCTGAGACCATATGGGGTGGTAGCTGGGGCTGGTCGGGGTCTAGGCTGAAAAACGTAAGGGAGTTGTTGGGTATAGGGACAGATGCAGCCCTTCCCTCTCTCCCTTTCCCCTCCCCTACTCTCCTACCAACCTGTTTGGGCCACAGACGAGAGCTGAGCAGCCGCACGCGTGCCATATCAGCGGCTTGGAAACTGATTATTATCACACCCCAGACAAAGGGGTATTTAGGGTGGCCGGGGGCAGCTTGCCTGCCCGGGGGAACACAATGCCATGAGGCTGGCAGGCCTGTGGCCACAAGCTCCTGAATCACGTGCTCGCTTGTGTGTGTGAGTGTCAGGGGGCATCTGTTATGTGTGTGTCACCCGAGGTATTATGCCAAGGAGGAGGGGCACAGAGGAAATGGATGGGGTTGTTTTTTATTTGTTATTTTTTTAAACAATTGTATTCATTATGATTAAATGAGATCTAGACAGAAATGCATTGTGGGTTCTAGCGTTACCCACTCATAACCGGTCAGTATCCACTGCTGTTGACATACACACCGCTGTCAATTACTGCTGTTTACTAGTGCAGTCACAATATATATATTTTTCCTTGTATTTTCTTTACTGATTGTTATTTATTCATTAAAGTATAGAGTAGTAGACAACTATGGTAATCCATTTCCTGATACAGCATCAGTGTGAGGTGCCATCTATGCTGAAAGACAGCCAATCAATGAAGTTCAATAAATAGGCATTTGGGAGCCCTCACACAGTCCTCCAGCACCACCTAGTTGAACTTGTTTACAGTCTGTTCCCCTCAGTCAATTGCCTGGGGTATTCAGATCTGTTGGAACTGGGCCTCTATAGAGATCCCCCAGAGATTTTAACCAAACCATGGAGTCTCTGTGTACTTCAGCCATTGGCTGCTGCTGCAGGGCAGTAGGGATAATGCTTTAATCACTCATAGGAAATACTTGTTTCACAGAAGAATAAAACTAATTGAAATGGAAAATTGATTAGCTACTCACTTCAGATTGGGCAGATCCACCAGAGGCTGTGTTGGTGTTTGATTTAATAACTTCTTGGTGAGTGGAGCAAACTAGCTTTGACAGGTTATTGGGGTCGTGCCAGAAGCATCTAGGGGTCACTGAGGTCAAGTCCCTCTTGGTTGTGATGATGAGGACCCTAACCTACAGGTCAACTGAAACATTAAACAGACAACATGTCAGATACTGAGCCATGGAACATGCCAATTATCAACACAACCTTTAAAAATAAATTGTAACTTGGCTAAGTAGAAACCGTTAGTATAGCTGTGAGCTTAACATGGTGTTTCTTGTCATGGCCAGTCCCAACCACCATAAAGGGGTTACAACGTTTTTTTGGGGTTTGGAACTTTAGCTCCATCACCATTCCTCTCTCCTCAAGGGTGGTCCCCGTAGGTTGGTGTGGAGTCGAGGCCTTCCGCCTACTGAAGGGACGTTTCACCTTCGCCCCATTGCTCAAACACCCAGATCCCACGACACCCTCTGTAGTGAAGGTGGACGCTTCAGTGGTGGGTGTGGGGGCAGTTCTGTCTCAACGACAGGGTAATCCACAAATTGTATCCGTGTCTAAGAAACTGTCCCCTGCAGAGAGGAATTACGACATCGGTGATCGAGAGCTCCTGGCGGTGAAGTTGGCATTAGAGGAGTGGATTCACTGGCTGGAGGGTGCCAAGGACTACGTCAACTCCTGTTCCGTATGTGCTCAAACCAAATCCCCTCGGCATGCTCCAGCAGGGAAACTCCTTCCCCTTCCCGTGCCTCAGCGTCCGTGGTCTCATCTGTCCATTGAGTTTGTCACTGATCTCCCCTCTGACGGTTACACCACCATTTTGGTGGTTGTAGATAGATTTTCAAAATCCTGTCGTCTCATCCCGCTCTCTCTCGTCTCCCTACTGCGCTCGAGGTCGCTGAGGCAATATTCCAGCAGGTCTCCCGTCATTTTGGCCTTCCGGGAGGACATCGTCTCCAACCGTGGCCCCCAATTCACATCACGGGTATGGAGAGCCTTTATGGAGAAACTCAGGGTCATGGTCAGCCTCACTTCCGGGTATAGGCCCCAGTCTAACGGGCAGGTGGAGAGGATGAACCAGGAGCTGGGGAGGTTCCTGAGGAGTCACTGCCAGGACCGGCAGGGATTTTCCTTCCATGGGTGGAGTTCGCCCAGAATTCCTTACGTCCCTCCTCCACCGGGCTGACTCCCCTCCAGTGTGTTCTGGGTTTTCAGCCGGCACTGGCTCCATGGACCCCGGGCCAGACCGAAGCTCATGCGGTGGATGAGTGGTACAGGTGTGCAGAAGAGGTGTGGCGCAATGCTCACGTGAGACTCCAGCACGCAGTCCACCGGCAGAATGAGCAGGCAGACCGCCACCGCAGATAGACTCCTGTGTTCCATCCTGGGAATCGTGTCTGACTCTCTACCAGGAACCCCCCACTCCGCCTGCCCTGCAAGAAGCTGAGCCCCCGGGTTGTGAGGCCGTTCAAGGTTTTCCAGAGGGTCAACGAGATGACGTATAGTTTACAGCTTCCCAGTGACTACCGTATCTCACCTTCTTTTCATGTCTCCCATCTCAGGCCGGTGGTTCCTGGTCCCCTGGCTGATGCTGTCCCCCAAGACACCCCGCCGTCCCCCATGGATGTCGAGGGAGGTCCCGCCTATGCTGTCAGATCCCTACTGGACTCCCGACGTCGTGGGGGTCGGCTCCAGTACCTGGTGGACTGGGAGGGGTACGGCTCAGGGAGCGGTGTTGGGTTCCACTGGAGGACATTCTGGATCCCAACATCATCCGTGAATTCCATCTTCGTCACCCAGACTGGCCTGCACCTCATCCTCGGGGCCGGCGTCGTCCTGCGGCTGAAGCCGCGTCCATAAAGGCTCTCCATACCCATGATGTGAATTGGGGACCACGGTCGGAGACGATGTCACGTCTACTCCCGCTCCTCCCCTCTGGCGTTCGACGTCGCCGGTTTACTAACCACCAGTCCTGGCAACCATCATTACGAGCACCTGACATCAATCATTACACGCCCGTGCTTCATCATGAGGCACACTCGGACTCCATTACCTCACTCATTACCTCCCATTTATCTGGCACTCCCTTAGGTTCATTCCCCAGGCAGTATTGTTTCTGTGTTACATGTCAAGACGCTACTCCTATGTTGTATCGTTCCATGTTCTTGGTTCTTTAGTGTTCCATTCAATCTGCCATAATATAATCTAAAGTAGTCAGTATGGGTGTTTTTTTACAAGGTATATTTGTGGATTCGGAGTGGTTGCAATCTCTCGTATTCTGAGTTATGTTTGGACTTTGTGATAATAATTATGTTGATAATGTGGTGTGTGTGCTGTAGCACCCAGTCTAGACTGTGCTACATCATCTCAGAGGGGGTGCATGTATGTTGTTCTCGTGCTATTGTGTCCTCTCTGACACAGTAACGCATGGCTTGTGCTGTCCTGACCTACAACTAACCCTCTTGTTTGTCAGCAGTTGTTTGGCCTACTTTCATAAACAACAACACAACCTTTATGTTTTTAATTTCCATGAAAAATGAAGAAAAAAGTGGAGCGGCAGCTGAATCGTTGGGGGGGAGCGGGAAGTCGTGATGGAGTTTGACAACAAAAACGGCAACAATGGCCACACCTAAAAGAGCGGACAAACAGTACTCGCATGAATCAAACAACAAAATGCTATTCTAACGCTGACTTAGTCAATTGTAAAGTATACTAATAGCCAGTGAATACTGATCAAAAGATGACAGGACAATGAAATAAAACAAACAGAGCTCAACAAATTGCTCCAGTATTGGTACAGTATTTCCTTTGAAGAGAACAGTTCATATCAGCAACATCAATGATAGGGCATGCTACTAAAATTGATGGAAGAAGACCATGACAATTACAGTGAAAAACTGAATGACAAAATCTATATATACACATTGTATATTTAACCCAATAGTTGTTCTTCGTGACCTTATGGACACCAATTTTCCACAGGAGACAGCAGGTCCTCAAACTGAATAAGATGTAAAGCTTGGGCCCTTCCCCCCCACTTCTCTCCCTGGACAGTAAGGATGCTACAGTTTACTAATGAGAGCAGGCCATAGAGTCCTTAATTAGTGGCACACTGACACAGAGCAGACCAGCAAGGAGGGGCACACTGACACAGCGCAGGCCAGCAAGGAGGGGCACACTGACACAGCGCAGGCCAGCAAGGAGGGGCACACTGACACAGAGCAGACCAGCAAGGAGGGGCACACTGACACAGAGCAGACCAGCAAGGAGGGGCACACTGACACAGAGCAGACCAGCAAGGAGGGGCACACTGACACAGCGCAGGCCAGCAAGGAGGGGCACACTGACACAGCGCAGGCCAGTAAGGGGGGGTGAGACACACTGACACAGTGCAGGCCAGCTAAGGGGGAGGGGGCACAAAGATACAGTGCAGACCTTACCTCCTAACACTCCATCAAATCAATCTAGTACACCCCCAATACTCAACCAAATAGGAGTCCATCATACTTACTTGGATACACTAAATTAATTCCCTTTATCTCTGTCGAATATTTGTAAAATGACAGGGGGAACTCCTTCAAACTAAATTGATTTTCCTATAAACATGGTGTGATATTGATATTGTGTCAAGGTTAGGACATTGCCTCTGCCGACCCTGACTGAATGAAACACTTTGGCACACTTAAACAAGCAGAGGCATCATATTTGACTTGAATTATCAGTGGTCCCACAGGGGTTCAGATGGACCCGTCCCCAGAGTCAGACGTGTGTGGAATATTAACAGGGGATCATCAGTGACCAGTGGGTCAGGGGGCAGGGCTAGTAGAGGGGTGGGAAGGTAGTTCCTGAGGGGCTGGGGGAGTTGGGAACATTCCTCCAGCAGGTCTTTAATATGATCTGTCTGGACAGCCTCCCAACAGGTGCTCTGTGGATAGCCAGGCACACTTCTAGCACACAACCACCACAGCCCTGGTGAGTGTGTGTTTGTGTTGTAGGGGGTGGGACTGGGATGGGGGTCCCAGATGGGTTAATGAGGAGTTTAGCATCAGGATTACAATGCAACAGTGCCGGCTTTGGATTGAGTGGCGATTAGCCCAAGCTCACACTGTCTACACCCACTCCCCCTCCTCTCCAAGTTCAACAACACCCCCCCCTCCCCGTGGGATGGGTGTGGCCAGGCCACTGGTCACTGAGAGTCCAGGCACACAGTCAGTCAACCACCCATCCTCTACAACAGGAAAAACAACACTTGTATCTCTCCATCATCACTCCATCCCCCTCCTCCATCACGTTCCTACATCAGAAACTCAGGGCTGGGGGACTAATCTGTTTGTGAAACGTGTGTTCTGCCTCTGCACGCCTGCCCCTCGAGCCCCATCCAACGGCGCCTGGCCGCCATAGGCCAAGCCCCAGCTCCAGCCAGCCAGGCAGGCAGGGAGAGAGAGGGAGATTGAAATGTTAAGGGCAGGGACGACAGCTCCACTAATTACATTTCCCAGGTTAATCCCTGCCAATCCCTTCATCACACTTTCCGGCCAGTCCCTGCAAGGAGTGAGGGAGAGAGGGAAGCCAGGGGAACACAAACAAAATGAAAACCAAAAGGAGGGGGAAAAGCAGAGTGAAATAAGGAAACAATAGATGAGTGTGGTTGGAACAATTGGAACAGCGCAGGCCTATTGTATTGCATGTTTCATGAAAAGCCTTATTATAAACAAGCACTTAAACAAAACACGTAAAACAGAAACAAACATTTGCCACTATTGACAGATATGTTAATATGACCAAACTGTTAACCTGCGCATGCTAAATATCCTGAACAATAGCCATCACCCATCATTGCATCCTATGTAATAAAATGCACAGAGCTATACATTCAATACAGACATAATCTAAAGGATGTCCTTTATACATCCCAAAAAAGATACTCTCCCAGCGAAGTAAATAGTTCATTTTACCAACCACTGCCTTTGGTCCAACACATTTGACTGTATATTATAGCTATGTGGAATAATTGTTATAATTGTTATTCCTAACCTGCCATCTCTGTCTGACCTGGTCCCAGCCAGGAGTGTGTGGCCCTGCACCCTGCCCACTGAGATGGGCCTTGGCCCCCTCATTGTCCCAGCATTCATTACTCATAAGTGTTTATTTTTTATTTCGCCTTTATTTAACCAGGTAGGCTAGTTGAGAACAAGTTCTCATTTACAACTGCGACCTGGCCAAGATAAAGCAAAGTAGTGCAACACAAACAACAACAGAGTTACACATGGAATAAACAAGCGCACAGTCAATAACACAATAGAAAAAAACAAAGTCTATAAACAGTGTGTGCAAATGGCATGAGGAGGTAAGGCAATAAATAGGCCATAGTAGCAAAGAAATGACAATTTAGCAGGTTAACACTGGAGTGATAAATGAGCAGATGATGATCAGATGATGGTGTGTAAGTAGTGATACAGGTGTGCAAAAGAGCAGCAAACAAAAAATTAAAACAATATGGGGATGCGGTAGGTAGATTGGGTGGGCTATTTACAGATGGACTATGTACAGCTGCAGCGATCGGTTAGCTGCTCAGATAGCTGATGTTTAAAGTTAATGAGGGAAATTGAGTCACTGGCCAACTTCTTGGTGACAGGGGGCAGTATTTTCACATCTGGATGAAATACATGCCCAAATTCAACTGCCTGCTACTCATCCCCAGAAGATAAGATATGCATACTATTAGTAGATATGGACTCTGAAGTTTCTAAAACTGTTTGAATCATGTCTGTGAGTATAACAGAACTTATTTAGCAGGCGAAACCCCGAGGACAAACCATTACGATTTTTTTTGAGGTCACTCTCATTTCAATGGGCTTTCATTTGGAATCCAGATTTCTAAGGGACCTTCTTGCAGTTCCTATCGCCTCCACTGGATGTCAATAGTCTTTAGAAATTGGTTGAGGTTTTTCCTTTGTGTAATGAAGAAGTACGGCCATCTTGAACGAGGGTCACTTGAAGTGCACTGTTAGATAGAGGCACGTGACAAGAAAGCTAGCTACAGTTTGTTTTCCTCCTGTATTGAACACAGATCATCCCGTCTTCAATTTTATCGATTATTTACGTAAAAAATTACCTAAAGTTGTATTACAAAAGTAGTTTGAAATGTTTTGGCAAAGTTTACAGGTAACTTTTGAGATATTTTGTAGTCACGTTGCTCAAGTTGGAACCGGTGTTTTTCTGGATCAAACGCGCCAAATAAATTGACATTTTGGATATATATCGATGGAATTAATCAAACAAAAGGACCATTTGTGATGTTTATGGGACATATTGGAGTGCCAACAAAAGAAGCTCGTCAAAGATAAGGCATGAATTATATTTATATTTCTACGTTTTGTGTCACGCCTGCAGGGTTGAAATATGCTTTTCTCTCTTTGTTTTACGGATGTGCTATCCTCAGATAATAGCATCGTTTGCGTTCGCTGAAAAGCCTTTTTGAAATCTGACATGTTGGCTGGATTCACAACAAGTGTAGCTTTAATTTGCATGTGTGATTTAATGAAAGTTAGATTTTTATAGTAATTTATTTGAATTTGGCACTTTGCATTTTCCCTGGCTTTTGGCCAGGGAATATCCCAGAGAGGTTAAATAACGACCAGGCATCCTCGACTGACGGGATGAGGTCAATATCCTTCCAGGATACCTGGGCCAGGTCGATTAGAAAGGCCTGCTCGCAGAAGTGTTTTAGGGAGCTTTTGACAGTGATGAGTGGTGGTCGTTTGACCGCGGCAATGAGGCAGTGATCGCTGAGCTCCTGATTGAAAACAGCAGAGGTGTATTTGGAGGGCAAGTTGGTCAGGATAATATCTATGAGGGTGCCCATGTTTTACTGATTTAGGGTTGTACCTGGTGGTTTCCTTGATAATTTGAGTGAGATTGAGGGCATCTAGCTTAAATTGTAGGACTGCTGGGGTGTTAAGCATATCCCAGTTTAGGTCACCTAACAGAACGAACTCTGAAGGTAGATGGGGGGCAATCAATTCACATATGGTGTCCAGGGCACAGCTGGGAGCTGAGGGAGGTCTATAACAGGCGGCAACAGTGAGAGACTTATTCCTGGAGAGATTAATTTTTAAAATTAGAAGCTCGAACTGTTTGGGCATAGACCTGGAAAGTATAACAGAACTTTGCAAGCTATCTCTGCAGTAGATAGCTACTCCTCCCCCTTTGGCAGTTCTATCTTGACGGAAAATGTTGTAGTTGGGTATGGAAATCTCCAAGATTTTGGTGGCCTTCCTAAGACAGGATTCAGGCACGGCAAGGACATCAGAGTTGGCGGAGTGTGCTAAAGCAGTGAGTAAAACAAACTTAGGGAGGAGGCTTCTGATGTTAACATGCATGAAACCAAGGCTTTTTCGATTACAGAAGTCAACAAATGAGAGTGCCTGGGGACATGCAGGGCCTGGGTTAGCCTCCACATCACCCGAGGAACAGAGGAGGAGTAGGATGAGGGTATGGCTAAAGGCTAGCAAAACTGGTCGTCTAGTGCGTTGGGGACAGAGAATAAAAGGAGCAGATTTCTGGGCGTGGTAGAATAGATTTAGGGCATAATGTGCAGACAGGGGTATGGTGGGGTGCGGGTACAGTGGAGGTAAGCCCAGGCACTGAGTGATGACAAGAGAGGTTGCATCTCTGGACATGCTGGTTATACTGGATGAGGTCACCGCATGTGTGGGAGGTGGGACAAAGGAGGTATCTAAGGCATGTACAGTGGGACTAGGGGCTCCGCAGTAAACTAAAACAATGATAATTATCCTAAACAACAGTATACAAGGCATATTGACATTTGAGAGACATATAAAGCGAGGCATAAAGCAATCACAGGTGTAGATTGGGAGAGCTAGCTAAGTCAACAACAGGGAAGACAACACCTGCTAATCAGCTACGTCATCAACAACAGATAAAATGGCGATGAATGGGCAGAGAGGGTTGGTTAACTACACACAGGGCCTGAGTTCGGGGCTAGGGCCGACAGATAAACAAAGGTAAACAAAGCGCCGCATCAGCTATGTAGCCAAGTGTTCATAGGGTTCAGTGTACAGCAATAGATGAAACAGGGAAGCCGGTAGGTAGTCGTTACTACGCTAGCACGCAGGAGACACAGCGTTTAAAGTTAGCAGTCCGGGGTAAGTAGAAGCGTCTGCTCCGTCGTCCGGCAAAGGCCGGTTGAAGGCACAGCTGATGGAATTACGTCTGCGGACCAGTCGTGGTGGTACGGTGGGGCGCCATGTCGACGAAGGGACCGAGCCAGAAGGCGAAATAAGTATTGTAGTTGTGGTAATTTTGTTTGTTCGCCGGGAGATGCGCCTGGCTCAGGGCTAGCTCTGGGGCTGACCCTATGCCCCCCAACACAGGGGGGAATAGACATACTGAGGAAGGTGTTTTCGGTAACCCCATCACCTCTCATAAGAGGTGTAAAATGAGCATCTTTGTTTCAAATATGATAAAATAAAATGCTTCTGTCGCATACACATATTTAGCAGATGTTATTGCGGGTGTAACAAAATGCTTGTGTTCCTAGCTCCAACAGTGCAGTAATATCTGACAATTCAAACAATACACAAAAGCCAAAAAGTAAACTATATAATATATAATAATATTTAAATATTAGGACGAGCAATGTCGCAGCCCAAATTGAATACATATATGATGGGATGGGATGTATAGACATTATGGACAGTATGTGTATAGAATAAGTAAACTCAGCAAAAAAAGAAACGTACCTTTTTCAGATCCCTGTCTTTCAAAGATTATTCGTAAAAATCCAAATAAACTTCACAGATCTTCATTGTAAAGGGTTTAAATGACTGTTTCCCATGCTTGTTCAATGAACCATAAACAATTAATGAACACGCACCTGTGGAACTGTCATTAAGACACTAACAGTTACAGACGGTAGGCAATTAAGGTCACAGTTATGAAAACTTAGGACACCTAGAGGCCTTTCTACTGTCTCTGAAAAACACCAAAAGAAAGATGCCCAGGATCCCTGCTCATCTGCGTGAACGTGCTTTAGGCATGCTGCAAGGAAGCATGAGAACTGCAGATGTGGCCATGGCATTAAATTGCAATGTCCGTACTGTGCTACAGGGAGACAGGACGGACAGCTGATCGTCCTCGCAGTGGCAAACCATGTGTAACAACACCTGCACAGGATCGGTACATCCGAACATCACACCTGCAGGACAGGTACAGGATGGCAACAACTGCCCGAGTTACACCAGGAACACACAGTCCCTCCATCAGTGCTCAGACTGTCTGCAATAGGCCGAAAGAGGCTGGACTGAGGGCTTGTAGGCCTGTTGTAAGGCAGGTCCTCACCAGACAACACCGCCAACAACGTCACCTATGGGCCAAAACCCACCGTTGGACCTGACTGGCAAAAAGTGCTCTTCACTGACGAGTAGCGTTTTTTTCTCACCAGGGGTGATGGTCGGATTTGCGTTTATCGT